>NC_079415.1:25343611-25523611 GCF_026213295.1 Gadus chalcogrammus | reverse complement strand
TATCTTATTTGACTAGTTAAGTTCCGTCTTTGATGGTGCTTACACATCATGTTAAATGCTGTACTTTTAATTTTTTTACCTTAGTAATTAATTTGAATGGGGTTTTGATTCCGGATTGGTCCAAATCCAACTTGATTTAGCCCTAAATAGGGCCGTTTTTTGACCAGACCGTAATTTGGACATTGATTGTGCTGACACACTAAAACATGGGATTTGCGATGGGATCACAAACACAAGGATTGTGTTGGTGTTTTCTATGGTCATTTGTGAACCGTAACGCTCAACAATTTTCCAGCATAAGAGAGCACTGCTTTGTACCTCTCTTTCCAGGAAAAATCCAGAAAACATTTGTAATAGTTGAACTGCTGAGTGCATTGGTCCAACCTTTTTCATGAAAATGTAGTGGCCAATTGGGATAGGAATATACAAAAATGTATTGGACATTGTAAAACTAAAACTTCTGGTGAATTTCCATTATTGTTATTGTCATGAATCGAGATAATCGTGAATATCTTCACATGGTGGACGACTTTTAACAGCTGCTCGTTATCTTACAGCCTTCTGAGGCACTGATTGACTCAGTAAAGGATTTTTCGTAAAAAAATTCAAGGCTCATTGATTTTACAATATGT
Source organism: Gadus chalcogrammus (assembly GCF_026213295.1). NCBI lineage: Eukaryota > Metazoa > Chordata > Actinopteri > Gadiformes > Gadidae > Gadus > Gadus chalcogrammus. Next base: position 25,522,979 of record NC_079415.1, on the reverse strand, counting down.
CAAGTGCCCTTTTAATAGTTTTAACCAAATGTTGATGATTTCATGATTTCTGGGAATCCCAGTTGGACAGTATAAAAGTCACCTGAAATGTTTTCATCATGCCATGATACATATAGGGCATTTAGCAGATGCTTTTAGCCAAAGCAACTTACAATGAGTACATTTGTCAGAAGAAGATGAAACAGCAATTCGTCAGTTCAGGACGTACACCATAAGTAGAGGGGTGGGGTGGATCCCATGAGTGGTGGCTACGTTGAGTTCCCAAGCAGCCTTAACAGGTGAGCTGACTTGCTGTTGGTTCCAGGAAGGTGGACCTGGACCACTGTCTGGTCCGCCAGTCCAGGGACAGTGGGCGCAGCGTGCTTTGTGTCGTCATGGAGAGCATCCGCACCACGCGCCAGTGCTCCCTGACTGTCCACGCTGGGATGCGAGGGACCACCATGAGGGTACACACACACACACACACACACACACACACACACACACACACACACACACACACACACACACACACACACACACACACACACACGCACACACCCAGGAAGGGACACACACACACACACACACACAGTCATTTATCCATGTCTCTCTCTCTCTCTCCCTCCATGTCTCTGTGTCTCTTTCTCTCTCTCTCTCTCTTCTCTCTCTCTCTTCTCTCTCTCTCTCTCTCTCTCTCTCTCTCTCTCTCTCTCTCTCTCTCTCTCTCTCTCTCTCTCTCTCTCTCTCTCTCTTCCCCCCCCCCCCCTCCCTCCATATTGCCCATGTCTCTTGGCCTGGTCTGCCATTGTTCGGTCCAGTTCCAGATTGACGACGGTCGTAACCCAAAGGGTCGGGACAAGGCCATCGTCATCCCCGCCCACACCACCATCGCCTTCAGCATCTGCGAGCTCTACGTCCGACTGGACGGACGCCTCGGTACGGACCGGAATTACTGATTGAATAATGATGAATAATTCAAAACACTAATATGAATGGACTCTTGCAATCTGAACCCAGAAACAATTGTTCTGCGATGATCCGTCATTACTTCTACCAGAGCGGTGTCAATTTCTGAGCTGGTTTAAAAACAGGCGACCAATAGGAAAGGCCTACAGATCACCAAGTGACCCTGCTGTAGCTGACATAGCTGATGAGATCATTATTTGGCTCTACTATACTTGCTTTGACGTTCTTTCTGATCAGCTGGAAAGTGGGTATAAGCAGGTTGCTTAGGTCTTGTGATTTTGTAAAGCCAGGTATTTATGTCAGTGTTTTGACCGGACACAAATAGCCGGGGACTTTTAACCCTGCGCGTTTGTCCTGTACTGCGTATGAGTCAGATCAGAGGGTATCCGATCCCATTTATCGCTCTGAATAAATCCAATCTGGTGTGCATAGACCTTAACCCTTCACCAACGAGTTCCCTTTTTGACTTTCTACTTCTTTGTTCGGTGGATCAGTGGATCCATCTTCAAAGAACAGGACGCTACACTACGGCCCTTTACATAGTCCAGTGTTTACAGATATCTGCGTGGCGACGGAGTCTCCGGGGGGCTTTGAGCGCGAGCAGATGCGAGAGCAGCTCGGGGGATTCCTGGGTCGCTTCTCCATGGGCCGCCTGCGCCGCTTTCTGTCCGGCATCGTCTACGGAAACCCCTTCAGGGCAGGTGAGCAACCAATAGCAAACGGTGGAGGACCCCTCGAAACCAATCGACTCGCTTAGGATCTATTTTAACACATTTGTTTGCTAACAGTTGCTGTGGAGACGTGCATCTGCCGCCTGACCGTAAGATGTGACTTAAATGCCTTTCTCGGTGGTACAGGCAAAGTTGATGGAGTGTCCTCCCCCCCCCCCCCCCCCACCCCACATTATCAACTCCAGGCAATTATCAGCTCAACTCGTGAACGTTGTACCTCATTAACTTTGTACCTCGTTAACCTTGCACCTTGTTAACTTTGCACCTCGTTCGCCTTGAACCTTGTTAACCCTGCACATCGTTAACCCCCCCTCGTGCCGTCTTTTCGCACGTGTGGGTCAGACGACAGGGCGTTCGAGGGGCTGACATACCCGGAGCCGTACATGGACGACGGGGCGACCGACGACTATGAAAAGGCCGCCAGCATGACGGACCTCTCCTCTGCGTACCTGCGCGAGGGCTCGCACACGCGCATCAACCTCCTCAACCACAACATCGCCAAGGGGCCCTGCTCCCTGTGTGGCATGGGCAGCCAGCGGCGGGAGACGGTGTACGGTTGCCTGGAGTGCTCCTCAGGCGGGCAGAAGTACGTACGGCTCCACGTGGTGCCCTGCTTTGACCTCTGGCACAAGACGCTGCGCTAGCAGGAGGTCAAAGGTCGTGGGTGGGCCGAGCCGGGCGGAGCACCGCCAGGGCCCCGAGGGATCGGGTTCAGGAGCCGCTGGCCGAAGCGAACCACGTCTCCTTTTCTGGGAAGCTACTTTGGAAAGTAGTTTCTCTCTGAAACGGGGGAATATGGCCTATGTGTTCTGCTTAACACAGTGCCTGCATTTTTTAACAGGTTTGAGTCCAAACAGGAAGTGCACCAGGAATTGGGTCACCTGCGCTGTGGGGGCGGTCTCCTTGGTTGCCATGGGAGCCACGGGGGGACATCGCTGCTAATTCAGACCCTGCCACAATGAATGAAATACTTGATATTCACTTGTCTATGATGTTATTGTAATTATCTGTTGCACAGGAAACGGCGCACTACAAAGTTTGTACACTACTATGAGTCTGCATCCATAGGTGTATAGCTATCTCATTGTTTTTAACAGTTTCTCCTTGTTTGGTGTACTTATTGACTTGAGTGGAGTGAGGTGAACTGTGAAGCTTTATGGCATTAAATCAGCCAGGCCGTGAATCATTGTCATATGTCAGTCGAACAACGCTTCTCCACCTATCTATTTCTTTCCTATTCTGTCCTTGTCTTACCAAATCACTGAACCTTGTAACAGAGGATAATGAATCCTTTACCAAAGTAAAAGTATACATTCCTTCCGAGCCCTTTTAGAAAACAGTGCTATGATTTAAGTAGAAAGTAAAAGTGAACTTTGCACTCAAGTGAAGGTGTTCCTTCATAATAAAGGCATCCATCGTTTAATGACCACTAAATACTAATGCTACTAAAGTAAATTAAACAATACGAGTCAACGACCACATCAACATTATATTCTTGATTCAAAAATATTTTAATAAGTAAATAAACACAAAGTGTCTTAAGTATTTTGTGTGTAATCCTTAATTTGGGTCGGTATAGTTGCTCTTTTTGCACATGCTTAGTCTGGCCAACTGCCAAGGGTGCACAAGCATGACCATGGAAGTTCCTGAATAATTTAGCAAGACTATTAAACATGTATAAGAGGTGTCATGTGTTCAGGGCACAGATGAAGACCACTTTGTTCTGGTGCTTTCCAACTGTGTCACAAAATTAAAGGAAAAATGTTTTTGTGCGTGCACGTGATCAAACACGCATTTTATGATTTTATGAAACTATATTAAATTATATAAATCAAATTTCCACACATTTTCATATGACTAACATATAAGTGATGGTAACAACTACTACCATCGTCCACCTTTTTCACAGAAAAGAGAGATTTGATGTCTCCCCAGGACCCAAACTTACAAAAATGTGTCATGAATTGCGATGACATCGACATTTAGCTAAGACGTTATGTTTTTAAACATAATGGCTCCGCCATCGAGACACATACAGGTAACAACACACACGCACGTGCACACACCGCAGCGACACTCGCCCAGGTGACGTTATGTTTTAAACTGTGGCAACCCGGTTCCTATAGGGACTGTTCGTCACAGCAAGTACCACACTGCTGGTTTAAGCCGTAGTTTGCGTTTATTCTGAATAATAGGCAAAAGCACACGGTATATATCACTGGGCTAGGGTCTCCGAGAGCCTCGTAGCCGGGGTCGTGTCGATGGCCTCCTCCTCATAGGTCTGACTGTCTCTGCCCTGGAATGAGTCCTCGGCTCCCCTTTAAGATGTCCGCCCGCTCCTTTCCCTCCTCCTGCCAGGTGTTCCCTATCTGGCTGATGAGGGTGAGGAATGAAGTGCTCTCTGCCTCCGGCTAGTGGATGACGGCGGTACATGCCCACCACTCGCCCCCGGATCCCCCTGGTGGGGAGTGGGTTGTCACACTCCTGCACCGCTTGATGAAGCCTCTGGTCGCCTGGGTTCCAACCCAGGTACGCATCCCGGCGTGACAGGGCATCGGCGTTGGCGTGCTCCTTTCCCGGTCGGTGGTCCACCTTGAAGTGGAAGTCCTGGAGGGCCAGGAACCACCTCGTCACCCGGGCATTGGTGTCCTTGGCACCTGCCATCCACTTCAGTGGAGCATGGTCGGTGACCAGGGTAAACTCCCAAACTATAAGATAGTACCGTAGTTTATCCAAGGTCCATTTGATGGCCAGGGCCTCCTTCTCCACTGTGGAGTAATTTCTCTCGTTAGGCAGGAGTTTTCGGCTAATGTAAGTGATTGGGTGCTACTCTCCAGCCTGGATCTGGGACAGTACCCCTCCCAGCCCCACTTCCGAGGCGTCTGTGTGGACTATGAGGGGAGAAGCAAAGTCAGGGGTTACGAGCACCGGTTCTGAGCATAAGGCTCCCTGCAGCGACCCGAAGGCCTTCTCGGCTGCCTCGGACTGCCTGATCCGATCAGGCAGGGCCTTCCGGGTCAGGTCATAAGAGGGCTGGTCAGCGTGGCAAAGCCGGGTATAAATCGCTGATAGTACCCACCCACCCGAGGAACGATTTCACCTGTTTCATGGATGTGGGGCGGGGCTAGTCTCAGATGGCAGCCACCTTGCTCTCCTGCGGCCGGATGTTCCCCCGTCCTACCTGGTACCCCAGGTAGGCCGTCTCCTCCAGGCCGAGGCGGGGTTGGCGGTGAGACCCGCCTTCCGTAACTCCCCCAGTACGGCCCGCAGCTGTGGATGATGATGTCATGGATATAGGCCGCGGCGTAGGCCTGGTGAGGCCGTAGGAGCTGGTCCATCATCCTCTGGAAGGTGGCCGGGGCTCCATGGACGCCAAAGGGAAGGACGGTGTACTGGTACAGGCCCCCCGGTGTTGTGCACGCCGTCTTCTCCCGGGCGGTCCGGGTCAATGGCACCTGCCAATACCCCTTGGTCAGGTCCAGGGTGGTGAGGTACCGGGCTGCTCCGAGTCGCTCGATCAACTCGTCCACCTTGGGCATGGGGTAGGCGTCGAACTCGGACACCTCGTTCAGCCTCCGGAAGTCATTGCAAAACCTGAACGTCCCGTCAGGTTTGGGCACGAGGATGACCGGGCTGGCCCAGGCGCTGCGTGATTCCTCGATGACCCGGAGCCTGAGCATTCGGCCTACCTCCTCCTTGATGGCGTTCCGCCGAGCTTCCGGTACCCTGTATGGGGGGACTCTCACCGTTACCCCTGGCGCCGTCCGGATATCATGTTGGGCGGCCGACGTTCGCCCGGGGTACTCCGAGAATACGTCCCGGTGTTGCATCACGATGTCGTCGAGATCCTGCTTCTGGGCCGGGCTGAGGTCCTCCCCCACCAGGACCACGGGGATTCCGCTTCGGGCCGCCAACGCCAGGGTTGCCGGGTCCGGAGGGTCCCCCCATCTTGCTTTTGGGTTCTGTGAAATGGCTACAACCTCTCGAAGTCATAGTTTAATTTGTATTATTTTCTTAATGTACTGTATTGCCTTTTCTATCTCTCTAACGTCATGGCCTGTGGGCATGTGTTTATGTCTGTTCCTACCCTGGGTGTTGACCTAATTGGACCATTTAAAGCCTCAAAGAAGGGGAACCGCTTCTGTCTGACAGCAACTGACTTCTTCACCAAGTGGGTGGAGGCCAGGACCATCAAGGACAAGACTGCAACTGCCACATCACAGGTGTGTAAATCATAGCAACATTTGCAGTGTAGCCACATATTGTGAAAGCAGAATGTTGTTGCATTTTTTTTGGGGGGGGGGGGGGGGGGGGGAGAATGATTTCAGCTTCTTTTGATGTTCCACGCTATGATGGACATTTTCTACACCCATGGTGCTCCTGAGGTCATCTTGACAGACCAGGGTCGTGAATTCTGGAACAAGGTGAAGTATTTACACATATAGATGTGTCCAATCAATCTGAGTGAGCAGACTCAGAGTTGGAGGAGGACCCACTAGAGGTAAATATTTCAGTCAGTCTTAATTTCACTTAATAAATACTTTGGTTGCTCTATTACATGCTCACATTGTTGCTAAATGAGTGAAATGTTTGTTTTTTTGGTTTCAGGACTGTGATGTTGTCATCACTAGTGTCCAGCCAGACCAGGCTTATCCAGCTTCACTGAGCAAAAGGGTGGAGGACTTCAGGGCCATGCTCAGCAACCCAAGTACTTTGTTGGATGACCATGCTATGGACCATGCTCAGGCCCTGCTTAAGGCTAAGTACCCCAACGTCAACGGACTCTACGCCACCACCTCCCTAGCCTTGCTGTCCACTTTGACAGAGCCAGCACAAGGGTTTGTACAGATACTCAATGTTTCTGCAAATCACTGGGTTACGGTAAGTGACATTGGCTGCCAGGGAGGTTCAGTACAGTAAACGTTTTTGACTCCCTAGGACACACCAGGACAGAGGTCTTCATTGAACAGGTCACAGGTCTGCTTGCTTTTCCAGGGAAGAGTGTCCGACTGCAGTGGCCTGACATACAGCAGCAGGCAGGTGGATCAGATTGTGGACTGTTTGCTATTGCCAACAGTTTTGCTCTCTGCAGCGGTGAGGAGCACCACAGTCCAATACTATCAAGGACAAATGCGCAGTCACCTCTTTTCCTGTTTTCAGGCTGGAGAAGTGCAACTCTTCCCTAGAGCCATGAGGTCCCCCACTGCCGAGCCATTCGCCATTGATGTGGATGTTCACTGCCTCTGCAGACGGACCATCGGGCAAGGAAAAGCACCTCTGCACTGTAAAAACGAAAACTTAAAATTGTTGTTCTCATTATGATTTCTGAGTAAAATGAATGTGAAACATTAAGTATTCATGTCAACTGTGCAATGCAATTTAGTCCAACCAACAATGTTGAGTTTTGGGTCAAGAGTTGGGCTCACTGTAGTATCTTTGTTAGCAAGACACACGGTTTAAGTCAGACTCTGTCTGAGGCTGGGGGGCCAACTACGGTGCACATGCGCATTTCGACACTTTGAAAAATACGGGGTTTCCTAACGGAATTGTCAGGGGTTTCACCTATATTCCTGCACGTCGTGGGTCTTCGCTACGTATCACAAGTTCAACACAGTTCCATTTTGGAACTGTGTTGTGAGCCGCACAGGTGCTTTTACAGGTTATGTGTATTTTTATTTGACACGGCCACTTCAGATATGTCAGCAATGTTGTTGCTGTTGTTACAATTTTTATGCACTGCACAATGACATGTTTACAAGATGGTAAATATTGTGGCGACTCCTACCCCCCGGGGAGTCGGGGTATTCGTGATGCCGGTTGGGAAAAAAGGGTATACTACTTATCTATTATTTTATTTACTTATCTATTATTGTATTTTATTGTATGACAATGTTTACATGTGAAGCACTTTGAGTCTGCCTTGTGTATGAAAAGTGCTATATAAATAAAGTTGCCTTGCCTTGCCTTGCCTATATTGCCTTTTGTCAATTTGTTTCTGTTAGGTTAAGTGGGGTTAACGGGTTTGGGGTCTTCATTGTTTGTGTGTTGTTTATTGTGTGTAGTGTTGCCGCCACCATTACCGAGACTTGCATGACCGTTGGTTGGGTGTGCGGTGCGCTGTGTGTTGTGGCAACACATTCTCACTCCGAGCGCGTCGATTTCTGACGAACGGTCAGTGACTTTGGCTTCAGTTTCTGAGGCAAAAGGGTACCCTTGCGCTTCTTTTTTCGACGCATGGGGTTTTCAACTCCTTACAATGTAACAACTTCACGGGGGAGCCGATGGCTGCACACAGAGACGCTATGAGCATTCATCCCATTGGCTAACGGAGGACCTTGCGCTTCTTTTTTCGACACAGGGGGTTTTCCACTCATTACAATGTAATCCCTCCACGGCAATATATGAAGCTATGAGCATTCATCCCATTGGCTAACGGAAGAGCCGATGGCTGCACATAGAGACGCTATGAGCATTCATCCCATTGGCTAACGCAGGACCATGTGCTTCTTTTTTCGACGCAGGGGGTTTTCCACTCATTGCAATGTAATCCCTCCACGGCAATGTATGAAGCTATGAGCATTCATTCATCCCATTGGCTAACGGAAGACCCGATGTCTGCACATTAACGGCGATTTTCCAGTGAAATCTGTGACATTCCTCAACACAACTACACCAACGTGTCCTTGTTAATTACAAAACATGTATGGGTTAAGTTTATGGGCATCAGTTGTCCTGTTTTGTGCTTTGATTGAGAGAAACAATAGTTTTTTTGATCAGTTCTGGGTAGCTGAGGTTGTTGATATAGAGACCAAGACAGACAGAGCAACCCTTTCTCATCAAAATTGCGTTCCCAGAGAACTATTCGGCATTCTCAATTACGTTTGTCTAAAAAACGTATTTTGTCTGTGATTACGTTTTATTGAACATATTGTAGTGCCGGAGGAAAAGGAGGACGTAGGCAAATTAATTATAACCGTTTAATCCAATAAAACAGATCAGAACAATCAGTCAAATTGCATGGTTAGATCTCGCGTGCAACCGACTAACGCGTCCCCCTAGCCCCCGTGACTCCTGAGTCCTGACCAGTTCCCTCCCACTCGATCAGTAAGAGGGGAACACGAACCCATAATGTAGTCACTACAATATCGTAAATACAAATTCGTTCTCAGCCCATTTTTGACATTTATTTACCGTGTTCCTATAGCAGAATAAAGAATAAATTCATGCATTATCATTGAACTTGAACATTTGTTTTTACAGTATTGAGTGGTGGATGGATGACGTGTTTCGGCCAACCCGGAAGTGAGCGTCGCCCTCGGTTCCGTTCCCTTGACAAAAAGCCAACGGGTTTCTCCATTGGATTTTGGATTATTGCAGAAAAATTTGCATCTTTGAAGCCGCTCCTCAAAAACTGAAAATAAATAAAAATAACCGTGCTTCAAAGAACGAAATGCAAACTAATGCATTCTGAATGGGAGTGTTTCTCTGATTTTTCCATGCTACATAGAACGAAATGTAAACCCATGCAAATAAAGACATCATGGTCCTAATAATTTAAGCATCATTAATCTCCTGATTAATCTCCTGAGTGTGTCGGGTGGTATTCTATTTTTTTCAACGGGGCTGCATCCAGTCACTTGACCGTCATGGTTGCTATGGTGGTTGCTATCGACCACCCCCTCTAATCCTTAAACCACGCGGCAAAGGAGCTGCCGTCAATTGTGTTGTTTTTGTCGTAAACTAGGGTCCGATGGTTAAAAAATAGACATATATTCCAAGGTATCCTTAAAGGCAGCTTGGATGTTTTTATTTTCTGCAGTTTAGACTTCTTCTATAACCTATTTTTGAAAGCAAAACACCGAGCTCATTGATTTAACGAGGCAGTGTTATTTGAAACAATTTATTAAATAAATATTTGTGAGAGGTCATTCCTTCTCCTGAGTTTGCTTCCTATTTATGTCTAGTGTACATCCCTACTGTCCACAATCATTTCCCCCCCCCCCCCCCCACCCATATGGATTTGGAGAATTGTTGCCACGTCCCAGTGGTGGAGGTATCATTTATATGAAAGAGGGCATTCAATTATGCTACAATGATCAATTAGGAGGCCGAAGCCCTAAAGGAAGTGATGCAATAGGTGACTGAGTCGAGAAAATGTAAGTAAGCTGTACTTTGGGGTCTCTTATATATCAAAGGGGGTCTCAAAGGACACATACGCTTCAACCTGTGGCTCCAGCCCTACAGGAAATGACTCAGCAAGTGCTCCATCTCGTTGCACCTCACCCAGCGGCTCGCTTGCAAGATTTTGGCCTGAAGTTCTTCGCAGACCTACACCGTAGCCATCCAACATGCATATCTGAGAATCAGGCCTCTCTTTAATAATGACAAAAAGTCACGAGAGAAATACACATTAACTTTTTGTTATCTCATAAGCGGCGTGGTGCCGGCTCCTTTTGACCTTTTGACCCCAGACTTCTGGGGGAATAGCTCAATCAATTCATTAGTCAATCAGAAGTATGTAAACATCTTCCCGGTGGCGTAAGAGGGCGAACAAGGTGTCCTTCAACACCTACGCTTCCAGGCGATTGCAACGGTGACACACATGAGCATATTCGAACATGTTTAATGGCAGTAATTAGCTGTCGAAATTGGAGGCCTTAATCAATAATGAGCAGCTATCTATTTGCTTCCCGACAGAAATTTGTGACAAATGACATGTTATTTAGCATCTACACGTAGAGCTGAGTCCAATGACACCAAGCATTACACTCTAGCAAATGGTAACATGTATTTTACATGTAACACCTACAGGATCTCGGTGTGGCAAGAGGGCGAGCTTGATCTCATTGGACTCAGCTTAACGTGTAGATGCTAAATAACATGTAATTTGTCAAAAATCTCCATCGGGAAGTAAATCTATAGCTGGTCATTATTGATAATGCCTCCAAAATCGACAGCTAATTACTACCCCGAAACATGTTTGGCACTGTTGCAATCGCCTCGAAACGTAGATGTCAAAGGACACCTTGTTTGCCCCGTTACGCCACCGGGAAGATATTTTTATACTTCTAATAGATTGATTCATATTTTAAGGTTCTCGGAGTGAGACTTTAAGCGGCTGCAGCAGAAGTGTTGAGACGAAATATGATATCAAGACATTTATAGAATATTCCCATTCACATTATGATTGTTCGTCATAACTATCCGACCAAACATCCTTCACATTCACCAAGCGAAGATTATGACTCCTGCACTCGGGGTCCGACTGGGCCAAGTTTCGGTGCGGGGGTCCCAGTTAGGCCCTAGAATAAGGAATTCAAATTTCAGGGCGGTAGGACCTTCCCATCTCAAAAACTGTTTTTCCACCACATTCTGAACCATTTGGTCTTGCAGGCAACACTTCTGAGGGGCTTTGTCCAAATGACAGTCCATTTGGGAAAACTTTTTGTCTCTAAGGGCTAGAACTCCAAATCTCGGATATGTCGTTCTCGGGGCCCCGGGAAATGTGTGTAAACATTTTAGCATCCCTAGCTATCTCGAAAAGGCCGGAAAAGGGGCGTGACCTCCAACAGTACAGTAAATGTACATAAGACAGAGGTTAGTTTCTACTCCCCATTTTTTGTGGGATGGAGGTGTACATTTGTGGCTTAAGGTGTGTAGACACAGCTGGCCTGTAGCCACGTTTTTGAAGTCTGGGGTCAAAAGGTCAAAAGGAGCCGGCACCACGCCGCTTATGAGATAACAAAAAGTGAATGTGTATTTCTCTCATAACTTTTTGTCATTATTACAGAGAGGCCTGATTCTCAGATATGCATGTTGGGTGGCTTCGGTGTAGGTCTGGGAATCTTCAATCTTCTTCAATCTTGCAAGCGAGCCGCTGGGTGAAGTGCAACGAGATGGAGCACTTGCTGAGTCATTTCCTGTAGGGCTGGAGACACAGGTTGAAGCGTATGCGTCCTTTGAGACCCCCTTTGATATATAAGAGACCCCAAAGTACAGCTTACTTAAATTTTCTCGACTCAGTCACCTATTGCATCACTTCCTTTAGGGCTTCGGCCTCCTAATTGATCATTGTAGTATAATTGAATGCCCTCTTTCATATATATGATACCTCCACCACTGGGACGTGGCAACAATTCTCCAAATCCATATGGGGGGGGGGGGGGGAAATGATTGTGGACAGTAGGGATGTACACTAGACATAAATAGGAAGCAAACTTAGGAGAAGGAATGACCTCTCACAAATATTTATTGAATAAATTGTTTCAAATAACACTGCCTCGTTAAATCAATGAGTCGTTAAATCAATGAGCTTGGTGTTTTGCTTTCAAAAATAGGTTATAGAAGAAGTCTAAACTGCAGAAAATAAAAACATCCAAGCTGCCTTTAAGGATACCTTGGAATATCTGTCTATTTTTTAACCATCGGACCCTAGTTTATGACAAAAACAGCACAATTGACGGCAGCTCCTTTGACGCGTGGTTTAAGGATTAGAGGGGGTGGTCGATAGCAACCACCATAGCAACCATGACAGTCAAGTGACTGGATGCAGCCCCGTTGAAAAAAATAGAATACCACCCGACACACTCAGGAGATTAATCAGGAGATTAATGATGCTTAAATTATTAGGACCATGAAGTCTTTATTTGCATGGGTTTACATTTCGTTCTATGTAGCATGGAAAAATCTGAGAAACACTCCCATTCAGAATGCATTAGTTTACATTTCGTTCTTTGAAGCACGGTTATTTTTATTTATTTATTTATTTTCAGTTTTTGAGGAGCGGCTTCAAAGATGCAAATTTTTCTGCAATAATCCAAAATCCAATGGAGAAACCCGTTGACTTTTTGTCAAGGGAACGGAACCGAGGGCGACGCTCACTTCCGGGTTGGCCGACACACGTCATCCATCCACCACTCTATACTGTAAAAACACATGTTCAAGTTCCATGATAATGCATGAATTTATTCTTTATTCTGCTATAGTAACACGGTAAATAAATGTCAAAAATGGGCTGAGAACGAATTCGTATTTACGATATTGTAGTGACTACATTATGGGTTTGTGTTCCCCTCTTACTGATCGAGTGGGAGGGAACTGGTCAGGACTCAGGAGTCACGGGGGCTAGGGGGACGCGTTAGTCGGTTGCACGCGAGATCTAACCATGCAATTTGACTGATTGTTCTGATCTGTTTTATTGGATTAAACGGTTATAATTAAGTTGCCTACGTCCTCCTTTTCCTCCGGCACTACAATATGTTCAATAAAACGAAATCACGGACAAAATACATTTTTTAGACAAACGTAATTGAGAATGCCGAATAGTTCTCCGGGAACGTAATTTTGATGAAAAAGGGTTGCTCTGTCTGTCTTGGTCTCTATATCAACGACCTCAGCTACCCAGCACTGATCAAAAAAACGATTGTTTCTCTCAATCAAAGCACAAAACAGGACAACTGATGCCCATAAACTTAACCCATACATGTTTTGTAATTAACAAGGACACGTTGGTGTTGTTGTGTTGAGGAATGTCACAGATTTCACTGGAAAATCGCCGTTAATGTGCAGACATCGGGTCTTCCTTTAGCTAATGGGATGAATGAATGCTCATAGCTTCATACATTGCCGTGGAGGGATTACATTGCAATGAGTGGAAAACCCCCTGCGTCGAAAAAAGAAGCACATGGTCCTGCGTTAGCCAATGGGATGAATGCTCATAGCGCCTCTATGTGCAGCCATCGGCTCTTCCGTTAGCCAATGGGATGAATGCTCATAGCTTCATATATTGCCGTGGAGGGATTACATTGTAATGAGTGGAAAACCCCCCGCGTCGAAAAAAGAAGCGCAAGGGTACCCTTTTGCGTCAGAAACTGAAGCCAAAGTCACTGACCGTTCGTCAGAAATCGACGCGCTCGGAGTGAGAATGTGTTGCAACAACAATACATTTAAACTGGGCTTTCTGATAGTCATTCTATAATGGTAGATGACTTCCTGCCCCGGATTGGCGTGCCCAGGCGCAAAACCTGCTCAAAGCCTGAAACAGACAACACAAACTTGTTTGCATTTTCAGAATCTTTTGGACTAGAAACCTTATTTGATGATAACAAAGAAAATTGACCTTGGGGTCTGGCTCTTCCACGCTCATGGCCTGATACAATACAAAGGCATAGTTACAAAGGCAGAGTTACAACAGATATGTTCATGTTTAAGAGCCGACTTCAATGAAGATCTCGTGTGAACCGTGATTTACAACGCTTTTTGTTTACCGCGAAAAGAGAAAGATCTCGCGTGGACCGCGATTTAGAAAAGAACAAGTTACGCCTCCTAGTACAAGTTACGCCTCCTACTACAAGTTACGCCTCCTACTACAAGTTACGCCTCCGTCTTGCAGGACGCAGACAGATACTATTGACCCTAATGGTACGGCCACACCAACCGCGTTAAGGCCCATTCACACCCTACGGTAAATACGGATACGGGCCGTTTCGTCCGGTCCCGGAGGTGTTTCGTCCGTAAATGGGTCCGTCACCTCTGAGCTTACCATTCGCGAAAACAGATAGAGTAGTATAATATCTGATATGTATAGATTGTATTTAACGTTTTATGAGTTGTAACTGGTCATTTAACAACATTTTGAGGAGATAATATGCGGGTTGGTGAGGGGTGTCACATGCCACCACACACTTTTTGCACTTTCTTTTGCCAATTTCGGATGACGCAAAGCAAAATCATCTCTACAGATGTCATGTTTGCAAATTGCGATTGTCGATGCCGTTAATTTGTGAAACGACAGTCACTGCCCTCTAGAGGATTTGTTGCGTAACATCCAAACAACGCTGAAACCAGACGGAGGTATGAAGGGTTGTTCCGGGGGCAACGTCTGGGGCGACGGACGATTTTCGTCCGGATCCGGAGGTATGGATCGGCCTTCACGCCCCGTGCCCACTACATGCGTCCGTCGACTGATCCCCATTGACTTTCAATGGGGACGGACGCGCAATGCATTGTGGATCCGTCCGTTCCGTTGGAGCCGTCGGCTCAGTCATGGCTCAGTCAAAAAGTTGAAAAATATTCAACTTTTTCGGCAGCGACGGATCCGTCATCCAATCAGATCTCGTATGCAAATGTAAGCACTGTGACGCGACTCGGGCTCTGACGATACTGGAAAGCGGGTCATCTTGCCTCGCAACAAGCAGGAAGTAGAGGGAAGAACCCGGCGAACCGATTTTATTGGCTGACGGATGCATCTGCAAAGACTACTCCCCCATCAGTCAGCCACGCCTTCCCACATCAGTCGACGGACGCATGTAGTGGGCATGTAGGGTTACTCGCGTTGGATAACGTGAGTGACCCCTTTTCCAGTATCGTCAGAGCCCGAGTCGCGTCACAGTGCTTACATTTGCATACGCGATCTGATTGGATGACGGATCCGTCGCTGCCGAAAAAGTTGAACATTTTTCAACTTTTTGACTGAGCCATGACTGAGCCGACGGCTCCAACGGAACGGACGGATCCACAATGCATTGCGCGTCCGTCCCCATTGAAAGTCAATGGGGATCAGTCGACGGACGCATGTAGTGGGCACGGGGCCTTACCCTACATGCCCACTACATTCGTCCGTCGACTGATGTGGGAAGGCGTGGCTGACTGATGGGGGAGTAGTCTTTGCAGAGGCATCCGTCAGCCAATCAAATCGGTTCGCCGGGTTCTTCCCGCTTCTTCCTGCTTGTTGCGAGGCAAGATGACCCGCTTTCCCGCTTTCCAGTATCGTCAGAGCCCGAGTCGCGTCACAGTGCTTACATTTGCATACGCAAACTGATTGGATGACGGATCCGTCGCTGCCGAAAAAGTTGAACATTTTTCAACTTTTTGACTGAGCCATGACTGAGCCGACGGCTCCAACGGAACGGACGGATCCACTATGCATTGCGCGTACGCATGTAGTGGGCACGGGGCTTAACGCCCCTAACCTGACGCTTGATCAGTGTGTGGTGGTTCAACGCTTCCAACGCGTCAACGCGCCAACGCAGCTAGATGAGTCCATGTCCATGCAAGTGAACGGAGCGTTCACTCTTCGTCATAACTATCAAACCAAACATCCTTCACATTCACCGAGCGAACATTATGAAAGTGAAATGCACATTAATCGCTAAAAATGTTTCCATAAACGCATTTAATGGTGTAACTATGTTACTATTTCCACCCAGAATAAGAAAGATGTCGGCCGTGGCTGCGCTGGAGTCCGAGGTAGGAAACCCAAACGCCGCCGTGTTTGGGTGCATGATAGAGCTTAGATCGGGTTAGATTAAATAATCTCGGATATAAATAACAATAATCGGGTTAAATAACTTCACATGGTGTGTCTGGTGTGTTTCCAGCATTCGTAGTGTTGATCAGCAGAGATATAGTCCGCCAAGACGTTGAGGTTGCTTAGCAACCAGAGACTCTGTCCATGCAAGTGAACGGAGCGTTCCCTCTTCGTCATAACTATCAAACCAAACATCCTTCACATTCACCGAGCGAACATTATGAAAGTAAAATGCACATTTCTCGCTAAAAATGTTTCCATAAACGCATTTAATGGCGTAACTATGTTACTATTTCCACCCAGAATAAAGAAAGATGTCGGCCGTATGCTTCTGTGCAAGCTCACTACTCTCTGCCAGTGACGGCGGGTCAAGCTCCACGCTGATTGGCTATCGTGGCTAAGCGTCACGCGTTGGAGCGTTGAAAGTTCAATTTTCTGAACTCCGGGCGTTGGTGTGTTGGGCGCGTTACTGCGTTTACGTGCGTAATTACGTGCAACTGCCGCGTCTAACCCTACATGCCCACTGCACCGTCAGTCAACGGACGTGGGAAGGCGTGGCTGACTGATGGGGGAGTAGTCTTTGCAGAGGCATCCGTCAGCCAATCAAATCGCTTCGCCGGGTTCTTCCCGCTTCTTCCTGCTTGTTGCGATGCAAGATGACCCGCTTTCCCGCTTTCCAGTATCGTCAGAGCCCGAGTCGCGTCACAGTGCTTAAATTTGCATACGCGATCTGATTGGATGACGGATCCGTCGCTGCCGAAAAAGTTTAACATTTTTCAACTTCTTGACGGAGCCGAAGGCTCCAACGTAACGGACGGATCCACAATGCATTGCGCGTCCGTCCCCATTCAAAGTCAATGGGGATCAGTCAACGGACGGAGGTAGTGGGCACGAGGCGTAACGCCCCTAACGCAACGCTTCAACGCTTCAACGCGTGTAACGCGCCTAGACCAATGGTTCCCTATGCAAAAATGACGATTTTCGACGCCCCTAACGCGAGTAACGCGGTTGGTGTGGCCGTACCTTAACACAAAGTGACTTTTGGTCATTCTTGCTTTGCTTGAATTCTGGAATAATTGTGGGTTCATGAGTTTTGGTCAGAATGCCTGATGTAGGCTAGTTATGATGGAATGCTTGTTGTGAATTGAAAACAGCCAGCTCCTGATGTGATACAGCGTTCAGCTGTGCAACAAATATTTTTTTCTTTTTCAATCTTGACGACTTTTGTAGTGCTGTGTGTAGCCACACCTTTGGCCCTTCTGAACTTAAACACGCAGTTAAATTCCTTTCCTAGCTCCTCTTGTTTATGGTGTTAGCTTAGCCATATCATGTCACGTTGTCAACATTGGATACATGGAGCAGAACATAGTGGGTCATATGTCCGATGCTTTTTGGAAACGTTTTCTTCATAAAACGTGTCAGACAGATTACATTTTATTCCTTAGTAATTAGCTACATGGGTATGCCGTCTTTCAGAACCTTTCATTACCGGCACTCAAGAGAGAAAAAAAGAGAGCGTCCTCATTGTACCCAGCACTTCTGAAAATGCACTTCCGAATGCGTCTCTGTCCCCAGCACATTTCAAACCAGACGCCCGGGAGCAGAAAAGTTGGAAATAAATCCTCTGGAGTTGTTTCTCTAATGTCCAAAGCTCATTGACTGGTGTAAGTGCACCGGGTGTTGCATAAAACTGAATTAACAAACAAAACGATACATAATGCGCACCGAAACACCGAGGCTGCCGTCCGTGGCGCCCTGGTTACCCAATTATTCTGGGGGAAATGAGAATCAACAGGAACCTGCTAAAATAGTACCTACTTTTTCGTATAACAATCCGTTTTGTGATACCTAAGAACCTTAAATACAATAAATAACAATAAATAATAGTTTTAATCTTAAATACCAACAAGCAAATTGCACAAATTCATTGGAAAATAACCCCTGCAACACAGCCTTTAAGGCAATACATCCATTATGTCAGCTGGACTGGGGCTCAAGAACACAGAAAGACAGAAGTGAAATCACAGCAGTAATCGAATTGCTAGCACATGCTAGAAGGTGCGATATATTGCAGCAACATACCAGTTTAAAATGGTATCAAAAATGCCTTATCATTATAAGTTTTGCAATAACGATGGCCAGCCATGAACATCCCAGCATCAAAACTGAAAGTGAAATGTATAGCAGCACAGCGCTATACATTATGCTGCATTTCTTTGCAATTCATACAGTTATTTTGAAAGTGGGTAGGCCTATGCTCCGCAGACTGCATCTGGGCTGATCAGAAAAAGCAAAACTTTTAATCTGGAAAATTAATTCACAAGAAAGGGATACTTTACCGGTAGAGATATAAAGGTTATATGAAGTAAATAATTCTATGTATTATAAATGTTCAAATTATTTTTAAATCGGTTCATCCTGGCCTGAAAAAAGGCTCAAAAGTAAGAAATCCTCCAACTACCACAGTGCATTGCGCTTGCACCGCCCGCCTGTTTCCGTTTGGAGGAGGAGAATGGACACTCGCTGGTTAGTTCCGGTTTTCTGGACTGGTTGCAGTAATAATCTCTGTCCACGCGGGGCGCTACCAGGCGAGTCCAGAATGAATGGGAGCCTATGGGGTTTTACCCTCAGAATCCACTTTTCTCACTATGTAATTTTTTGTCAAGTAA
The DNA here is from genome assembly GCF_026213295.1 of Gadus chalcogrammus. NCBI lineage: Eukaryota > Metazoa > Chordata > Actinopteri > Gadiformes > Gadidae > Gadus > Gadus chalcogrammus. Next base: position 25,504,323 of record NC_079415.1, on the reverse strand, counting down.
TTTGAAAGTTGCGTTCAAAAGGTGGGGCTAAGATAATAAACTCTGCTGAATATCGCAATTTTTAAGGTCACGAATCTGTTCTAAAAAGGCGTTAAAAAATGTGATGACGTCACACATTGTCATACTGTCAGAGGTACTGCTTTACGGCAGTTTCTGAATCACTTAGGCACTTGCACATCATTCCCTTTTCTCACGATAATACCAGCTGTTGGAGGTAAGACTTTATTTTTGCTTAATACACAAGTTACAGAGTTTTAGTGAGCTGATGAAAAAAAAAAAAGGCGCGAATGTTTTACATATGTATGTTACTTACAGAGAGTGTGTTTTTTTTTAATCCTCACTAGTGCCGATGATAAAGCTTTTTTTTTTAGTAACGACATTGCTATTGATTTCTATCTAGTGCTAGCTGCTATCAGCTAGCTGGCTGTCGGCTGATTATCTATCTTTCTCCTGAAATAGAAACCTGGATTTGAATCATAATTGTAAGACTGCATAAACTTAGTTTACTTCAGTAAACAATCTCCTAGAGAGCACAGTGTTCTTTTGTACTCCTCCTCATGCCTCTTCCTTTCTTGATCTCTAGTTGGACCCTGATGCTGTGACAACGGACAAGTCTTCTTCCTGTCTTTTTTCCCTGCCTCTGTTCAGTATGTTCAGTGTGTGTAATTTCTATTTTTTTTGTTTATTTACTATTAGTTACTGTTCTTATTGTGTTCTTGTTAGTGTGATGTTTTAATAAACTTGCCTGTTGCTATGTTGGTATAATGTTTGTATAATTACTGTTTCAATGTGACCTAGACCATATTTCTCATTTAACAAACATGTGTTAACTAGACTGTGTTGCAGGGGAGAGACATTTATTTTCGAAAAATAGACAATGACTGATGAAATGATATTGAGTGGGACATTGACTGTATTATTTAAGGTTGTCATTTCGTACCGTAACACATTGAACATTGAACACAAGAAATTAAGAAATTCCATTTATACGGCCATGTACTTTCTTTCACCATACATAACTCTAAAAAATAAAAGTGCCTGCAGGAAAATATAAATACAGTACGCAAAATTAACTTCGACGGAAAGTCCTCCGATTGTGCTTCAGCTTCAGATGCCATCAAGAGGGGTCTCTGGTCGTAATCAGTCGCAAGTCCGTCCCTGACCAATCAGCATTCATTAGTATAATGCTAGCGTGCACGCCCGACAACGGCCCAAACTGTAATGTCGTGTTCCAATACCCGTACTGTCCGTACTTACTAGCCAAAATGTCCAAGTAGGTCTATCTGCAGCCGGAGCCACTTGCCAAACACGCCCATTGCTCTGCCAGACACGCCCATTACTTTGCCAAACACGCCCATTGCTCTGCCAGAAACGCCCGTTGCTCTACCAAACAGGTCAAGTCTATTTTCGGAAATGTAGGGGGATATATGAGTGGCCCCACGTCGAATGGCATGACCCAAGATACGTCAGACAGAGAAAGCGCGCAAATATGTTTGACAGTGGAAGGATTTACATGGTTGCTTGGGTTATAGACTTCAAGACCCCCCCCCCCCCCCTCTTTCTCCTTTAAGTTTGGCGCCGAACAACTCGGCCCATACCAAGTGTGACGGGATATTGTTAGTCAATGAAATGATTGAATAAATGTTCAACATGCATGCATGTAGCCTACTACTTTGACTTTCTAATGTTCTGGCGAAATTACCCAGTTTAAGTGTAAATATTAAGCATATATAAAGCACATACGTGCCTTTTTTTTCTTAAATATCCTTAATACATAAAGCGGTGCAGTAAGAATTAAATGACGTGTTCCAAGTAGCTCTAAGCACTGCATATTAATATTAGACCAAACAAGACTCGTAATGGTAGGTAAAACAATACTTTATTAAAGCATGCAATTGTGTTGTAGAACAAAATAAAAAGAAAACGTATGAAGTGCTTGCATGATATTGAAGCCTCCAGCGATCATTAGTTAACGTGTGTGGCGGAAGGTACCACCTTGTCATTTGTTTACCCAGGTGCCATAGCAACACCATTGCTAACTTTCATTGGCTGAATCTTTGAGAACGTTGTAGACTCAATCAATATAAGGTTGCGGGGAGACGAAGCTCTGTTCATTTTATTTACGTGACCATATTTTTGTTTCATGTTAAAAAAAAAAGATTCAAAGAACCAGTTCTCTTGTTTTGGGGAACCAGTTCTTGTCGTTCACCTTCGGGATTCGTTCGTTCTGAACTCGCGACCGACTCATCCTTAATGGCCACCATAGAACGAGCAATGGGCGTGTTTGGCAATGGGCGTGTTTGGCAGAGCAATGGCCGTGTCTGGCAGAGCAATGGGCGTGTTTGGCAAGTGGCTCCGGCTGCAGATAGACCCTACTCAAGATTTGAGTACGCAGTACGTTCCAATTCAGATCCGGCGAAAAGAAGTATACTTCAAGGACCCGGATGCCGTACTCAAAACGGGCTAATCGTGAAGTGTGGATCGAAGGACACTCCCCGTACTCAACGGCAGCCATCTTAGCTACGTAACGGAAGAGGCGGAGCCAGCCCGGCGCATTTTCCACATAGCCTGCATTAATAGAGTCATTTTGTAGTTTTTATAGCCTTTTATAGCTGCTAGGTGTAAAGAGTTGTCCGTTCAAAGGGGGATGTTTATTGCGGGGGAGGAGCCACGGCGGCAGTCGTGATCGTAATTTCCGGTTAGTGCACCACAGAGTACTCGATTTGGAACAGCACTCACATCTGAAAAATTAACGTAGTAGATAGTGCGGATAGTATACTTCCTTTAAGTATACTCATGGAAGTACAGGTATTGGAACACGGCCTATTTATTATATTTATTTATTTATTTTTTCACAATTTCTTGGTTTTTTTTAAACGATGTATGATGACTATATGCTCTGTAAGGTGACCTTGGGCGTCTTGAAAGGCGCCTCTAAATTAAATGTATTATTATTATTTATTATTGAGAAATTGAAAGGACATAAGTACTCATTCATTTGACTTTTGAACTATAATCTATATTGAAGTGCGGAATCTACAATAGAATTTGCGATACTTCAACGACAAGCAGGTGAAAAATATATATTTAGCCGTCTAGCCCCATAGACTCCCATTCAATGCATGGTTCTCAGGCGCTGGGGATACTATAGAGCTCGTAAGTCGCCATTGCTCATGGGACCTAAAAAATTAATGGGAGTCAATGGAGAGAAAGTAATTATTTTCTGATGCCAGTCATTAAATGCCTTGGATTACACATATGTTTTGTGGGGTCTAAATAAATTAAAAATGTACGTAAAGAGTTTGACAGTATATTGTATGATTATTCAGCTAAAGGCTGTGGAGAAGACCCAACGAGAAAGACGTAATATGTGACGTCACATCAATACACATTCCCTCCACTTCTCAACTCACAGTGCTAAAACTAAAACTCTCCACACGTCCAGATTTGTAGTTGTTTTCACCTCGATCAAGGCTTTTGTGCTCTCCTTGAAAGAAGGTGGTAAAGTGCACCAAAGACACAGCCATGTTCCGACTGCGGGATCTGTTTGCGAGTGGTGGTGACGTAGCCTATATCATACGCGTCGAGAGCAGCGGGAGTTGTAGTCCACAAAGCGCCCCACACAAAAACTAACTGTATCAAACTCCTACCCGCTAAATTATAGTTTTCTTTGCATGAAAAATTATCATATAAATCCACAAACAACATGTGTGTAATCCGGGGCATATAAAGACTGGGATCACAAAATAATTACTTTCTCTCCATTGACTCCCATTCATTTATTTCGGTCTCATAGGTCCCATGAGCAATGGCGATTTACGAGCTCTATTGGAGTAGAGGCAGAGCCTGTCTACGAAGAGCCTGGGCACTTCCAATACGCCCCATTGTACTGATCTTGGTTGTAGTTTCATGAGACATCCACTGGGGGTGATCGCGGGCGAGTCCAGATTGAATGGGAGTCTATGGGGCTAGACGGCTAATTATGCCTCTTTCACCTGCTTGTCGTTGAAATATCGCAAATTTTATTGTAGATTCCGCTAGTTCAATATAGATTATGGTTCAAAAGTCAAATGAGTGAGTACTTATGTCCTTTCGATTTCTTACAGTTTGGGCCGTTGTTGGCCATACACGCTAGCATTCTGCTAATGAATGCTGATTGGTCAGGGACGGACTTGCGACTGATTACGACCAGAGACCCCTCTTGACGGCATCTGAAGCTGAAGCGCAATCAGAAACGTGTTAACTTCGACTTTCCGTCGAACTCAATTTTTGCGTTTTTTAGATAGTATGTATGGTGAAAGTACATGGGCATAAATGGAATTTCTTCCATTTCTTGTGTTCAATGTTCAATGTGTTATATACATGGTAGGTACGGTATGACCACCTTAAATAATACAGTCAATGTCCCACTCAATATCATTTCATCTGTCATTGCCTATTTTTCAAAAAAATAAAGATAGTTTAAAAAAGAAATGCCTTGTAAATGTGCAATGATAAACTGCACCAACAGTGGAAATGGATTGTCCGTCTTTTCGTTTCCCAAGGACAGAAAAAGGTAACGTTCTTGCTTGCTCCTGTATGAATGGTCCTAGGCTACCTGAGGCTTCACCTGATAAGGAAAGTTGCGCTGGAGCCCGGGTAATATCGCACATGGCTTATTCAAGTTGCGCGCTAGACATTCTCTAAAGTGTCGAGATTCAAGCACTTAACTTACCTTAACTGATTGTTCCATACAAATGGTTAGTTAACGATTTAACAACTTCAACATCTGCTATTACAGTCGTTATTTCTTTGTAGGACTTGGGCTAATGACCTTGCACAGAGGGAAAACCATCTACACCACTTGTCATTGATTTCTATGCATTCACTGATCTTTATAGATGGGTTTGTTTTAAGCCATTGAATATAATTGCTCTGCCCTGCAACACATTATAAGCTACACATGTTTGTTAAATGAGAAATATGGTCTGGGTCACGTTGAAACAGTAACAGTTGTATAACAGTAATTATACAAACATTATACCAACATTGCAACAGGCAAGTTTATTCAAACATCACACCAACAAGAACACAATAAGAACAGTAACTAATAAAAAAAAAGAGAAATGATTTAACAACACTGAACATACTGAACAGAGGCAGGGGGAAAGGACAGAGGAAGAAGACTTGTCCGTTGACACAGCATCAAGGTCCAACTGTAGAGATCAAGAAAGGAAGAGGCATGAGGAGAACAACAGAACAGATCTTTATTAATCTTTATTATCTGAATGGGAAATGCAATATTTTAGGACCGATTCACCGTTAAACGTGTTTCTAATAACATTTCTAGCGAGAAATATACTTTTTACTTGCATAATCTTCAGTCAGTGATTGTGTCTGATCTTTAGTTTTATAGTTATTAGGATTTGATCGGCTCGCTCGCATGTTTCAACGACGTCAGGTTGCTTTCGCTAAACTAGCAGCTCACGTGCTTCCTGCGTTTGTGTTATTAAACTGTTACTTTATGTAACTTTTAATGATATCATCTTGTTAGAAACACGTATATCTGAGAGCCAACCCAGTCGCCAAAAGCATACGTTGACAGTACTTTTCGTGAACACTGAGTGTACTTTTCGTGAACACTGGATTACGTCGCATTTCAACATAAAATAGCGTGTTATACACACACACACGCACGCACACGCACAGACACACACACACACACAAGCACACACAAGCACACACACGCACGCACAGACACACAGACACAGACACACACACACACACACACACACGCACACACGCACACGGTGCATTTCGCTGCTAAAACAACAACAAAAAAATATTCCCTCAAATATTATTACTTTCAAAACGTTGGCCAAAATGGCCAATAATATAATTTTTTATTTGGGATGCTTCTAGGACATTTTGGGTGGATTTTGAACGGTATGTGGGGGGCACGTTTTTTGCAGGACCTGGCAACCCTGCACTGTTGCCCGAGATCTGGATCCACCCCGGCGTGGTGCCGTCTCCTTTTGACCTTTTGACCCCAGACTTCTGGGGGAATAGCTGAATCAATTCATTAGTCAATCAGAAGCATGTAAATATCGTCCCGGTGGCGTAAGAGGACGAACAAGGTGTCCTTCAACATCTACGCTTCCAGGAGATTGCAACGGTGCCACACATGAGCATATTCAAACATGTTTAATGGTAGTAATTAGCTGTCGAAATTGGAGGCCTTAATCAATACTGAGCAGCTATTGATTTGCTTCCCGATAAAGATTTGTCACAAATGACATGTTATTTAGCATCTACACGTTGAGCTGAGTCCAATGACACCAAGAACGACACTCTAGCTAATGGTAACATGTGTTTTACATGGTACACCTAGGTCTAGGACATGATCTCGGTGTAGCAAGAGGCCGAGCTTGATCTCATTGGACTCAGCTTAACGTGTAGATGCTAATTAACATGTAATTTGTCAAAAATCTCCATCGGGAAGCAAATCTATAGCTGGTCATTATTGATAAAGGCCTCCAAAATCGACAGCTAATTACTACCCCGAAACATATTCAAACATGTGTGGCACTGTTGCAATCGTCTCGAAACGTAGATGTCAAAGGACACCTTGTTTGCTCTGTTGCACCACCGGGAAGATATTTACTTCTAATGGATTGATTCATATTTTAAGGTTCTCGGAGTGAGACTTTAAGTGGCTGCAGCAGAAGTGTTGAGACGAAAGATGATATCAAGAGATTTATAGAATATTCCCATTCACATTATGATTCTTCGTCGTAACATCGACAATTCATAGGACGCATCCTTCGTAGACCGCGTCCTTCGAAGGATGCGGTCTACGTAGACCGCGAAGGACACTCCGAGGCTGTTTCCCAATGTCAAGGAAGCATGCTCAACGGCCGCCCTTTTAAGGACGCTACGTCATCGAACGCCGACAAGCACTGTTCCAATGTTGAGGACACTCGAAATACGCCCCCTTTTCGGGTCCTTCGTTTTTGAGAATTCCGAGATTTTTCAAGGATGCATCGCTGCATCCTAGACGAGCCAAAACTACCCACAATCCTCTGCGTTCACTGGGCGGGTTCTTGAAAATGGCAGAGAAGTAGGCCTACACGTTCAAACGAAGTGAAGTTATATTAGTTTTCAGAAATATGTTGTGCCGTTTTGCTTTTTATAGATTCATCATGTTAATGCAAATAATCAAGCCTAAAGACCTGTGCCACTTTTCAAACGTTTTTGCAACTTAATGATACGTTGCTATATTTTGCATGGACGTAGCTGGTGTTAAACACCACTGTCACCAATGTCAATTTACTCGCTCACAAGATTACATTATTTATGTAGGCCTATACCTATTTATGTTTTACGTTTTTTTTAGGGTCAGCCCAGCAAACGGAGGCTTTTGTGCGCCTTAGGGTGGCGCACAAACATTTGTTTGCCGGTGGAAGGGATAGTGCCACTATCCAATGTTGTAAAATTAATGCACAACCGATCATTTGCAATGTTTGTAATTTTTAATGAACGTATATAATTGTATTTTATATGATATACTTATGTGTTCAAAGCACTGGTAGATTGTAGGCATATATGAATGAATGAATCAGATCATATATCCAAATAAATACACGTTTATCATCTCTTTCTTTGTCTTTTTCCCCCTGCATAATAGTAATCAACCGTACTGTAAATGTGATGCATGAATTAAGTTCTCAGACAATTTCACTTAGTTTTATAAAAATTGAATGGATTTTCCTTTTAATAAAGACAATTCGATCAACCACAACAAAGCTTTTGTGACTTCCCCAAAGAGGCTCCATGCGAAGGAGACATGACCGCATTCATAACAGACAAAAGTCAAATAAATATCGATCAGCTTGATTGCTGCCATGTTTTATTCATAAGCGCACATGTGTTTACAAGCGGACACGCAGTATTAAAAAGCGGAAGCGGAAGCGCTTCCACACTACCAAGTCGTTCCCAAAGTCAGACGTTACAAACGCTAGGAAGCACTCGAGCTAGCACTCTAGTCTCATCTCCATAGGACGCGACTAGCAAGGACGCGTCCTAGCAAGGCTGCAGCCTTCACTTTGGGAAACAGCCCGAAGGCCGAAGAAATGGGACGGTCTAGCTTTCGGAGCATTTCCGGACAGCTGACCTGACCTGTTAGTAAACAGAAGTTATACCGGACAGCGCGAAAAAACAAAAACAAAGAAACCCAATAAACCTACAAAGAAAGCAACAAAAATTGAGCCAGAAATTATAATTTTATTTTTTATCTTTTATCTTTTATTGGAGGAGTTGGGAAATACTCACCGCCGGAGCCGACGGCGATATATCTTCGGCTCCGAGCAAGAGACGACCACAGATTGGTAAAGCTGTGTTACCTTACTTTTAACCAGCAGTATTGTTAACATTATCGTGTTATATGGCTAGCGTAAATGTAAATGTCATTGACACAGCCAATCTATGGTCAGAGGTACTGCTTTACGGCAGTTTCTGAAGCACTTCCCGCAACGATAATACCAGCTGTTGGAGGTAAGGCTTTTTCTTGCTTACTAGTTAGAGTTTTAGTGAGCTAATGTAAAAAAAAGAAATGCGCGAATGTTTTACATATGTATGTAACTTACTTTGTGTTTTTTTTTAATCCTCACTAGTGCCGATGATAAAGCTTTTTTTTAGTAACGATTATGAGCCATTTCTTTCTCCTGAAATAGAAACCTGGATTAGAATCATAATTTTAAGACTGCATCAACTAAGTTGACATCAGTAAACAAGTCCTAGAGAGCAGTGTTCTGTTGTACTCCTCATGCCTCTTCCTTTCTTGATCTCTACAGTTGGACATTGATGCTGTGACAACAGACAAGTCTTCTTCCTCTGTCCTTTTCCCCTGCCTCTGTTCTGTATGTTCAGTGTTGTTAAATCATTTATCTTTTTTTTTATTATTTACTATTAGTTACTGTTCTTATTGTGTTCTTGTTATTGTGATGTTTGAATAAACTTGCCTGTAGCAATGTTGGTCAAATGTTTGTATAATTACTGTTATACAACTGTTACTGTTTCAATGTGACCCAGACCATATTTCTCATTTAACAAACATGCGTAGCTTATAATGTGTTCCAGGGCAGAGCAATTATATGCAATGGCTTAAAACAAACCCATCTGTAAAGATCAGTGAATGCATAGCAATCAATGACCAGTGGTGTAGATGGTTTTCGCTCTGTGCAAGGTCATTAGCCCAAGTAAGTCCTATAAAAAAAGAACTACAGTACTAGCAGATGTTGAAGTTGTCAAATCGTTAACAAACAATTTGTATGGAACAATCGGTTAAGGTAAGTTAAGTGCTTGAGTCTCGACACTCGCGATTTTACCCGGGCTCCAGCGCAACTTTCCCTACCAGGTGCAGCCTCAGGTAGCCTATGACCATTCATACAGGAGCAAGCAAGAACGTTACCCTTTTCTGTCCTTGGGAAACGAAAAGACGGACAATCCGTTTCCACTGTTAGAGCAGTTTATCATTGCACATTTACGAGGCATTTCTTTTTTAAACTATCTTTATTTTCGAAAAATAGACAATGACAGATGAAATGATATTGAGCGGGACATTGACTGTATTATTTAAGGGTCATACCGTACCTACCATGTATATAACACATTGAACACAAGAAATTGAAGAAATTCCATTATGCCCATGTACTTTCACCACATAACTATATAAAAAATAAAAGGGCCTGCAGGAAAATATAAATACAGTACGCAAAAAATTAACTTAGACGGAATGTTTCTGATCGTGCTTCAGCTTCAGATGCCGTCAAGAGGGGTCTCTGGTCGTAATCAGTCGCAAGTCCGTCCCTGACCAATCAGCATTCATTAGCATCAGTGTTGTATAGTAGCGAAGTAGAAATACTTTGTTACTGTACTTAAGTAGTTTTTTTGGATATTTGTACTTTACTTTACAACTTATATTTCTCTGTACTTTTACTTTTACTTCGCTACATTTTGCGAAGAAAAGGGATACTTTTACTCCGCTACATTTCCCTTGAAACCTTCGTTACTCGTTAGAAAATCAACTCAGCTTTAGAAAAAAAAAAAAGAATCATGAGAGATATGAGAATAACGTCGGGGACTGTGGTAGAACACAGACTGCGAGCCTGTTTGGCGAATCAGCTGTCCCAGCGCACGTTCGCAAAGCCCCCTTGCTTAGTTACTGTTGCTACGTCGATCAAAACTCCTACGACTGTCAACACACAAATGCATGGCTAGGACGAGGGCAAGGGCTATCAAAATTCTACTATTTGTATCAGGCTGGTTTGTACATGCAGTATTACAACACTATCTTATACACTTCAATACGCTGTATATGTGCCATTTTTGCTACAAAGCTAATTTAAATACCCTTTTTGGGCAGGGACTTAAGTTTTCCGAAAATCCGCGATCCTGGATGACACCAAAATCCATATTAAGTAACGTGTACCAGCGCTTGCGGGATAATGGGTCGGGCTACGATATCTTTCAGTGTCAGTGATTTTTTTTTTGGAGTAACTCCGCGACAGCATCCAGATCATGGCAAAATGGACTGCAATATGCAGTGGAAGGATGTTTTCAAAAAAGATCAACAACGAAGGGGAAACAACAATAATCGAAGCAAAATCATACAGGTCTCAATCAAAAAATTAGAAACTTCACGACCTCAAAATAAATACCACCAGCACAACATTTTAAACTAGTAAGGTTCTTTCACCGCTTTTTTATTAAAAGCAGTTAATTGTACTTTTACTTTCAGTACTTAAGTACATTTAATATCAGAAAAGTACTTTTGATACTTAAGTACAGTAAAGATCAGATACTTTAATACTTTTACTTAAGTACTATTCTAAAAGGTGACTTTTACTTTTACTTAAGTAATTTTCCAGTAAGGTATCTGTACTTTTACTTAAGTATGGCTTTTGAGTACTTTATACACCACTGATTAGCATAATGCTAGCGTGTACGGCCAACAACGGCCCAAACTGTAAGAAATCGAAAGGACATAAGTACTCATTCATTCGACTTTTGAACTATAATCTATATTGAACTTGCTGAATCTACAATAAAATTTGCGATATTTCAACGACAAGCAGGTGAAAGAAACATATTTAGCCGTCTAGCCCCATAGACTCCCATTCATTCTGGACTCGCCCGCGATCACACCCAGTGGATGTCTAATGGAACTACAACGAAGATCGGTACAATGGGGCGTATAGGGAGTGCCCAGGCTCTTCGTAGACGGGCTCTGGTAGAAGGCGGTCCAGTGGATCTCTCCTTCCGCGCCACCAGAGGGCGGTCCAGAGGTTGTCTCCCTCCCCGCCACCAGAGGGCGGTTGTGTGGATCTCTGCCTCCGGAAGTCAACACTGTCAACCTGGACACGTGTGGGACTGGAGTCGGCTGCATCCGACGTGCTTATCGAAGAGTAAAGAATACACTTCCCATGTTCTTCATTCAATTGTATTAGGAAATATTGCCAGCTTACTCTAAATGCGTGTATAAAGGTATAGGAACTGCTTTATAAAAATGAAGTTTGCTTACAGGGTAAGTAATACACCAGTGCTATTACTTATTGCCACTGTCTTATTTTTTTCAACTTATTATCACCTACTTTATTGTACATTATTATTATTTATTATTGTGATCTATGCTTCTACTTATTTTTACACATCTTTATGTACCTTATATTGTATGGTTGCGGCAGTTGAGGAACCAAGCCTAATAGTAATAGTACAAATAGATGTAATAAAAGTAATTCCGATTCTGATGCAGATTCCAAGCCAGCCTCAGTGTGGACTGTCCATATTTCAGTCAGAACCTAGAATACGATAATAAAACCAAGCTGTATCCCAATTGCAGTTCTCCAATCTTTATGGAGCAGTTTATCGCCAGGGCAACTTGAGTTTCTCCAAAGATGGGAACAATGTCATCAGCCCGATCGGAAACCGCGTCTCCGTTTTCGATCTGAAAAAGTAAGTTCGGGTCACTTTCCTGTTCATATGCTCTAATTTTCCATAAAGTAAACCTAGTATTGATCATAAGCAATGCAAACAAACATGGACTTCACCGCAACTGTTTTGATGTTTGTGTCATCTGCTTGTGTGTATTTTTGTTTGTTAATCTGTACATGCATGTGTTTCATGAATGGATGTGTGTGTGGCTGCACGCTCACCTGCAAACGCACCTGTTTGTATTACTATGGGTTATTTTGTGAATGTCTCCCCCATAGATGTGTGTGTGCACATATGAAAAGGACGCACTGATGAAGGGTGTTCTTCTCTTCCCTCTCTAGTAACTCATCTGAAACCCTGCCGTTCTCCACTGTGAAGAACATCACCTGTGTGGGTCTCTCCCCGGACGGCGGCCTGGCCATCGTGGTGGACGAAGGTGAGAAACACCACACGCCACAACCTCTAGTCCAATACACTTATAATAAATGGACTTGAAATGAGTAGTGGAATCTGATCAGTAGAATCGTGGAGATGTGTGTGTGTGCTTGTGCTTTATTTTTGTACATTTGTGTTGTTATGCAAGCTCACCGCATTCACACCTTTCTGTGTTACTATAATAATAATAATAATACATTTAATTTAGAGGCGCCTTTCAAGACACCCAAGGTCAATGTGTACTATGGGTCCTTGTGTTAATGTCTCCCCTATGTGTGATGCTTGTGTGTGTATTTTGTTTGTATATCTGTGTGCATTGGTTTTATGAATGGATGTGTGCGTGTGTGTACATATCTGTATATGCACAATCGTGGCTCATTATGGGTCTGCAAATGTCTGACTGTGTGTGAGCAGATGGCGCAGCGCAGATCATCAGTCTCATCACCAGAGCAGTCCTCCAACATTTCCACTTCCACAAACCTGTCAGCAGCATTCGCTTCTCACCCGACGGCAGGTAAAATGCCAATAATTTCATTACTTATGCCCCCTTTCCACTGATAGTAACAACTCAATTCGCTTTGACTCGGCCCGCCTTTTTTTGCGTTTCGATCACCAAAATTAGGTACCTGGTACCTGGCAGGGCTTTGACTCCGAACTTCGTTATTCGAATATAATTCGAATATCAAAAATCAAACGAATATTAGGCAGCCCTTAATATTCAAACCTGTAATGGCCAGGCCAAGAGGCAGTGAATGAAGTATTGATTAGACAGCGATTTATTAGAAACCTAATAAACCGTTGGAACACGCAAGACCGGTAACCATAGCAACGCTGTAAACAAACCTCGTGAAGCCCAATCCAGGTCTTACTGAAGGCATCTAATGGTCAAAATATTATTCATAAATATTCTAATATTAATAAACAAACAAACTTCGAATATGATTTTTGGGCAAAGTCAAAGCCCTAGTACCTGGTACTTTTTTTAGACTCAACTCTGTCGAGGTTCCAAGAGACCGGATCTGATACTTTTGTGTGACGTAAACAGGCTGCTGGCCACTGATTGGCCAGAGTGACGCCACTGGGCGAATAATTTTGGGCGAGTTGAGCTGGTACTGTCGGTGGAAAAGGGGCAATCCATACCTAATAACCGATCACCTCCTAGCCAATAAGCTCTCGGCTCATCCTGAGGAGCCTCAGCCTGCAAATAGGCCGGGCCAATATGGAAGTTGGCTCATAAACCCATATCACGAAATCCTACTTTATTACAAATACACTGTTTTTAAGACTTTAGGTGTAAACATTACTTATTAACATACCATTATGGTATGACTTGGCATCGCCGTCATATCTGTCAAATAAAACAGAACAAAAAGTTTGATAAACTAAGTGAAATATCCGCTCCAGGAAAGGGAGAAGGACAAGTGATGAGCGACACGATAAGAGCGTTAAGATGTGGCTGTTGGCTTCCTCCTTTGACAGGAAGTTGGTGGTGACCAAGGAGAATGTTGCTTTGCTGTACCACGCGCCAGGCAAGCACCGGGAATACAACGCCCTGGTGCTGGACAAGACATACTATGGCCCTTACGACGAGACCACCTGCATCGACTGGACCACCGACTCCAAGTGAGTTGACCCCAAAACCGGTTCACACCGCGGTTTGATTTCTCTTGAAATGTTTTCCCCTGTCCGACAGGCAGGGTATGATGTTTTTACTGTTAACATCACATTCAATCGATATTGTCGATAGAGAGGTTCTAGAATCTCCACTAGACATACCTTCTAGCGTCTTGACTAGGGATACCTTCTAGAATCTTGAATAGAAATACCTTCTAGAATCTTGACGAGAGCTAAGTTCTAGAATCTTGACGAGAGCCTTGTGTATATTGTGTTTTTATGTTTTTATGTGTACCTGACTGCAAGACAAGTTTCCCTTTTTGGGACAATTTGTTATTGGACTTCTGTGTAGGGCTGAACGATTTTAAGAAAAAATTGAAATTGCGATTTTTCTGGTAGAGATTGTGGTTTCGATTTCAACCACGATTTATTTTCTTTAAATCAAGTTTCAGTATAAATTAATATAACCAATGAATTCCATTAAGGTAATGCAATAATGAAAACTGCTGGCAACAGATTTCAAATGCAAGACTGTTTATTCAAGTACCTAAGAAACAACAACCAAAAAAGTCAATTAAAAAGGGAGCCCTCTTTCTTAAGTAAACTTGCTTCAATGGCTCATCAGCATCAAAATAATTGCACTTTTGTAAAATATATTAAAAAAAAACGAAAAAAAAAACGCAGCTTTGACGATCCCAAAATCGTAATGCTTGAGATCGCGATTTTCGGTCGAAAACGATAGATCGTTCAGCCCTACTTCTGTGCTAGTCATGGATTATCCATAACGATCACCATGTTCGAACATAAGGGTGCTCATAAGTGTACCTGGTACCAGAGTACCCTAGGCCGAAGATCGATGAACGATTTCGTGATCGTGTCATCTGATCTGAGACCGCATGTTTTGGGTGTCTCGGGTTAAGAGAGGGGCGGAACTGTCAGCCGACCACCATCTGGTGGTGAGTTGGATCAGGGAATGGGGGAAATTTCCGGATAGACCTGGTAAGCCCAAACGAGTAGTGCGGGTGAATTGGGAACGTCTGGAGAAGGCCCCCGTCCTAGGTATTTTCAACTCACACCTCCGGCGGAGTTTTTCTGGCATTCCTGTGGAGGGTGGGGGATTTGAGCCGGAGTGGGCGGTGTTCAAAGCCTCCATTGCTGAAGCTGCGGTGGCTAGCTGTGGCCTCAGGGTCTTAGGTTCCTCAAGGGGCGGTAACCCTGGGAAACCGTGGTGGACACCGGTGGTCAGGGAAGCCGTCCGATTGAAGAAGGAGGCCTTCCGGGATATGATATCCTGGAGGACTCCTGACTCGGTTGCAGGGTACCGACAGGCTCAAAGGGCTGCAGCTGCTGCCGTGTCGGAGGCTAAGCAGCGGGTGTGGGAGAAGTTCGGAGAAGGACTTTCGGTCGGCACCAAAGTGTTTCTGGAAGACTATCCGGCACCTCAGGAGGGGGAAACGGGGAACCATCCAAGCTGTGTACAGTAAGGATGGGACTCTGTTGACCTCAACTGAGGAGGTTGTCGGACGTTGGAAGGAACACTTTGAGGAACTCCTGAATCCTAATAACACGCCCTCTATGTTGGAGGCAGAGCTCGAGGTTGTTGGTGTTTCGTCGTCAATTTCCCTGGTGGAGGTCACTGAGGTAGTCAAACATCTCCGCAGTGGCAAAGCCCCAGGGATTGATGAGATCCAGCCAGAAATGCTAAAGGCTCTGGGTGTTGTGGGGCTGTCATGGTTGACGCGCCTATTCAACATCGCGTGGGAGTCGGGTACAGTGCCAAAGGAGTGGCAAACCGGGGTGGTGGTTCCCCTGTTCAAAAAGGGGGACCAGAGAGTGTGTGCCAATTACCGGGGTATCACACTTCTCAGCCTCCCTGGTAAAGTCTACACCAAGGTGCTGGAAAGGAGGGTTCGGCCGATCGTCGAACCTCAGATTGAAGAGGAACAATGCGGTTTTCGCCCCGGACGTGGAACTACGGACCAGCTCTTCACTCTCGCAAGGATCCTGGAGGGGGCCTGGGAGTATGCCCATCCGTTCTACATGTGTTTTGTGGATCTGGAGAAGGCGTATGACCGGGTCCCCCGGGAGAAACTGTGGGAGGTGCTGCGGGAGTATGGGGTAAGGGGGTCTCTCCTCAGGGCCATCCAATCTCTGTACTCCCAAAGCGAGAGCTTTGGGAGTCCTGTTTGTGATATACATGGACAGGATATCGAGGCGTAGTGGTGGTGGGGAGGGGTTGCAGTTCTGTGGTCTGAGGATCTCGTCACTGCTTTTTGCAGATGATGTGGTCCTCATTGGATCATCGGCCTGTGACCTCCAGCACTCACTGGATCGGCTGGCGGCCGAGTGTGAAGCGGCTGGGATGAGGATCAGCACCGCTAAATCTGAGGCCATGACTCTTAGCAGGAAACCGGTGGATTGCTTACTCTGGGTAGAAAATGAGTCCTTAGCCCAAGTGAAGGAGTTCAAGTACCTCGGGGTCTTGTTCGCGAGTGAGGGTACTATGGAGCGTGAGATTGGCCGGAGAATCGGAGCAGCGGGGGCGGTATTGCGTTCGCTTTACCGCACCGTTGTTACGAAAAGAGAGCTGAGCCGCAAGGCAAAGCTCTCGATCTACCGGTCGATCTTCGTTCCTATCCTCATCTATGGTCATGAGGGTTGGGTGATGACCGAAAGGACGAGATCGCGGGTACAAGCGGCCGAGATGAGTTTTCTCAGAAGGGTGGCTGGCGTCTCCCTTAGGGATAGGGTGAGAAGCCTAGCCATCCGTGAGGAACTCGGATTAGAGCCGCTGCTCCTTTACTTAGAAAGGAGTCAGCTAAGGGGGTTCGGGCATCTGGTAAGGATGCCCACTGGGCGCCTCCCTTGGGAGGTGTTTCAGGCACGTCCAGTGGGGAGGAGACCTCGGGGAAGACCCAGGACTAGGTGGAGAGATTATATCTCAACACTGGCCTGGGAATGCCTCGGGATCCCCCCGTCAGAGCTGGTCAATGTGGCCCGGGAAAGGGAAGTCTGGGGCCCCCTGCTTGAGCTGCTCCCCCCGCAGGACAATAAAGTTAAACTGAACTGAACTGAAGCTAGGTTCTAGAATCTTGACTAGAGCTAGGTTCTAGAATCTTGACTAGAGCTAGGTTCTAGAATCTTGACTAGAGCTAGGTTCTAGTATCTTGACTAGAGCTAGGTTCTAGAATCTTGACTAGAGCTAGGTTCTAGAATCTTGACGAGAGCTAGGTTCTAGGATCTTGACGAGAGCTAGGTTCTAGGATCTTGACGAGAGCTAGGTTCTAAAATCTTGACGAGAGCTAGGTTCTAAAATCTTGACTAGGGCTAGGTTCTAGGATCTTGACGAGAGCTAGGTTCTAAAATCTTGACTAGAGCTAGGTTCTAGAATGCAACAACGAATCGATAAAATTGATAAAAATAGATTACTAAAAGCGTTGGCAACTAATTTGGTCATCGATTCGTTGAGTCACGTGATTAATACGTCACTCGTGTGCGCGGCACTGTTTACAGCCAGCCACCAACAGGTTGGTTCATGCACGTCCCCAGCGAGCTTTAGTGTGAGCGAGCATAGCTTGTATTTTGGTCATATCTTAACACTGGACTGTAGGCCTATATAAAAGTCAAAAAAAAAGTAGCAAACATTGTAAAATGTGGTGTGTTAAGTTCGGCTCAGTAGTATGATTGGTGTGTTCAAATGCAACACAAAAAAAAAGAAATTTGAGATTTTGGCGAAAACGTGTTTTCCCAGCAATATAATATAGATAGTAAAGATGGAATTAAGATCTGTTTAACGTCCTATCTTGAGCTATGATCATTTTATCAGCAATTAAAGTAATAATACAAGTTCTATTTCAACAAAATAATAGAAAAGTATCAATAGTGGTATCAATAAAGACTTGGATCGTTAAGGAGTCTCGAAAATGGTGTCGATATCAATAAATATTTACAATCTCCGGACATCCGAGAGAAATTAAGATGATTACATTTATTTTTAACCGTTAGTATTTACCGGTTAAAGATCTTATCGGTTAACCGGTTAACCATGGACATCCCTTATATACTGTATGTGTATGTATGTATGAGGGCTTTGACTCCGAACTTCGTTATTCGAATATAATTAGAATATCAAAAAATAAATCAAAATTCGAACGAATATTAGGCGGCCCTTAATATTCCAACCTGTTATGCCAAGAGGGAGAGACGTCAGAGAACCCGACGTAGTCCATTCATAATATTGTAATGACCACGGAAGAGGCAGTGAACGAAGTATTGATTAGACGGCGATTTATTAGAAACCTAATAAACCGTTGAAACACGCAAGACCGGTAACCATAGCAATGCCGGTAAACAAACCTCGCAAAGTCCAATCCAGGTCTTACTGGGGGCATTTAATGGTCAAAATATTATTAATAAATATTCTAATATATCGGAATATTAACATTAATAACAAACTTCGAATAGGATTTTTGGGCAAAAGTCAAATCCCTAGTATGTATGTATGTATTTGTATGTATGTATGTATGTATGTATATATATATATATATATATTAGAGTTGTCAGTTAAACGCGTTATTCACGGCGTTAACGCAAACCAATTTTAACGGCGTTAAAAAAATTATTGCGCGATTAACGTAATTATTTTATTAACAAAAAAAAACAAAACATTTTTTGGCTCAAAACAAAGAAGCAGTAGCCTGACTGCTATGTTCAAATTACATTTGTTCAAAGCAGTCGTTTAATTGCACTATAGGCTCTTTTTTTGTATCGTCCTGTTTTGATCAGTATATGCCAATGTTATTATCAATAAAAAATCATTTGCACAAGGCAAGCCGATGCACTTCACCATGCTGATAAGATAATTAAAATGAGAAGAATTCTGGGACAAAAGAATCAAGGGATATTTAGCATAGAAAAATAATTTGCGATTAATCGTGAGTTAACTATGACATTAATGCGATTAATCACGATTAAATATTTTAATCGCTTGACAGCTCTAATATATATATACATATATATTAGTGCTGTCAAGCGATTAAAATATTTAATCGCATTTCATAGTTAACTCACGTGTAATCGCGATTAATCACACTTTTTTTTTTACGTTAAATGTCCCTTGATTTCTTTGTCCCATTAATTTTTTTCATTTTAATGCTCTTATCAACATGGTGAGGTGCATCGGCTTGTCTTGTGCAAATGTTTTTTTATTGATAACAACATTGTCATGTACTGATCAAAACAGGACGATAAAAAAAAAAAAGCCTATAGTGCAATTAAACGATGAACATACAAACATACTGCCTTGAACATAGCAGTCAGGCTACTGCTTCTTTGTATTGAGCAAAAAAAAAAAATAACAATAATAATTCATTCATTTGCGTTAATCGCGCGATAAAGAAAGTATCGCCGTTGAACTTGGTTTGCGTTTACCCGTTAATAACGCGTTTAACTGACAGAACGGCGTTAACGCAAACCAATTTTAACGTTAATTTTTTTATTGCGCGATTAACGCAATTCTTTTATTTAAAAAAAAAAAGGTTTTTTTTTTTTTTTGGGCTAAAAAACAAATAAGGTTTTTTTTTTCACTGCTATGTTCGAGGCAGTATCTTTGTATGTTCATCGTTTAATTGAACTATAGGCTTTTTTTTTTGTATCGTCCTGTTTTGATCAGTATATGCTAGGGGTGTGACGAGATCTCGTGCCACGAGATCTCGTGAGATTAAACTCGACGATATTACCCGCGTTAAAAATCTGTCTCGCGAGATTTAAAAAATAAATAAAAAAATAAAATAAATAAAAATACCCGTATTACCGTCGAAGATGCCCCCGCCACTTTTAAATGATTTGTTTGTCAGCATTTTGGGTACCCGGCGGAAATTATGAATGGCAGTAGAGTGACTGATAAGACACGGACAATACCAAGTTGTCAGTGACATACTTGGTCAGACTCTCTGTTTGCACTATTTGCACTCTGTATTGACGGAGTAGAACTTTGATTTGGTTTTGCACATAATATTGTTTGCACTTGAAAAAAAAAGAGAATTATTTAATTTACTTCAACTTTTATAAATTTTAGTTTTAGTTTCAATTTCATGAATGTTAAGAGTTATAATAAAACATTACAAAATGCATGTGCAACTCGGTTAAATAAAAGTCTGTTGGTCCAGTCATATATTTTGTCATTGTAGTTTTCTTAAAATCTCGTCTCGTCTCGATCTCGTGAACCGAATATCGTGTCTCGTCTCGATCTCGTGAACCGAATATCGTGTCTCGTCTCGTCTCGTGAGCTGAGTGTATCGTCACACCCCTAGTATATGCCAATGTTATCAATAAAAATACATTTGCACAAGGCAAGCCGATGCACTTCTCTCCATGTTGATAAGAGCATTAAAATGAGAAAAATTAATGGGACAAAGAAATCAAGGGATATTTAGCATAGAAAAAAGAATTGTGATTAATCGCGATTGCTCGCGATTCATCGTGAGTCAACTATGACATTAATGTGATTAATCGCGAATAAATATTTTATTTGCTTGACAGCACTAATATACATTGTATGTTTTTTTTGTGTTATCCCAGTTATGTTTTTTTATCATTTAATATTACTTTTAATAGTTCCGGGACGTTGGAGCAATAACCTGGTGTTTTTACAATGAATAAAGATGCGGCAATTACAAATGTTTCTTTTTTTATCAAATTAATCGAAAAAATAATCTACAGATTAATCAATTATTAAAATAAGCGTTAGTTGCAGCCCTACTCCTGGCTATGTAGCCAATTAGGTGATGTACAATCACATTGCGGCGCCAGTGATACTGAATGAGGTTATAGCTTTTTTGACTACACTAAAACACAGCAGGGGGGAATTCGAACCGCCCCTCATACAACTTTTTAAGCTGACTTTGAGTTGTATGATATCAATGTGCTTTTTGTCATCCTTCCGACAAGCGATGCGACGGGTGTGTAGCATCGTACATCTCTAGCTGTCGCCCACCGTTTTGATGGGTATGTTAACCATGTGGCGTGTATGTTCCCGGCAGGTGTTTTGCGGTGGGCAGCAAGGACATGTCCACCTGGGTGTTTGGAGCCGAGCGCTGGGCCAACCTCATCTACTACTCACTGGGCGGCCACAAGGACCTGGTGGTGGGCTGCTTCTTCGAGAAGGAAAGCCTGGACGTAAGACGGCCGCAGCCCCATCAATTGTCTTTTTGTGATGGGTTTTGGCACGTTTTGTATTGCCTTTATCCTGTCCTCGCTAAGTGACCTGCCGTCCGGCGTGATGATGTGGCCCAGAAATTGTACCTTTTGCAATAGAAACTGTAGTTTAGCTACACTGGCCTTTTGGCCTTGACTGGCTAAGAACTGTAGTAATACAATAGTTTCCTGTTCGCACACGTCGGAGTCAGGGGAACAAACCAGGAGGTCGTCGACGTATTGAATCAACGTACTTCCTCCTGGTAGAACTAAATTAGCCAAATTGTCGTGCAGCGCTGCGGAAAAAACAGCCGGTGATTCACAATACACTTGTGGTATCCTAGTCCATGTATATGGTTTACCATTAAACTGAAAAGCAAACCAAAATTGGCTCGCTGGATCCACCGGTATGCAAAAGAAAGTGTTTGCAAAGTCGACCACTGAGAACCATTTACTATTCCCAGGTACCTGTGTTAATAGTGTGTGAGGATCAGGAACAATGGGTGTTCTAATTTCATAAAGAAAAACGTAAAAACATGTGGATTCTCCATCACAAGGGCCGCACACACCCACAGTACCACCTTCAAATCCCTAACGGCGGCTGTCTCATGCTGTAGTCCCCAAATATATTGTGTATTTATTATTAGAACAATTCCTACCGGCCCCTAAACCACGGTGCAGGTTTGCAATGGTGTGCAACCCAGACACAGCTCTGAAAGGTTTGTGTTTGTGTTCCAGCTGTACACGGTGAGCCAGGACGGAGCGCTGTGTGTGTGGGAGAGCGACACAGAGCCCAGCGGCCTGGTCCTCACGAAGAAGGTGGCAGAGAAGGAGGAGGAGGAGAAGGAGTCTTCGTTGGAGGAGGGCGAGGAAGCGGAGGAGGGCGGGAGCAGGGCCCAGGTCATCAGGGGGAAAGCGGACAGCCCCAAAGACTCTGAGATCAAGAATGTCCGCTACCTGCAGAAGAGCAAGTAAGGAGAGAGGACCGGCCGCACCTCCATTAAA
Organism: Gadus chalcogrammus; assembly: GCF_026213295.1. Lineage (NCBI taxonomy): Eukaryota > Metazoa > Chordata > Actinopteri > Gadiformes > Gadidae > Gadus > Gadus chalcogrammus. The sequence continues at coordinate 25,482,105 of NC_079415.1, read as the reverse complement.
CACCACTTTTGGCTCGAGAGAAATATAGCAGAATTGATGGTTGTCGTCATGGTTAGAAACATTAACGTGAACTGGGAAACACCGTCAAGTTAAAGATTTGGTGATTGAGACTTCTTTAAACACTTAACACGTTGACATTTGTCATATAACTTTAACTGGACAAGTGTGTGTGTGTGTGTCCTAAAGATGCAAAACTAGCACCATCTTCACCATTCTTTCGGTGTCATCACAAACTTTTAGGGTGAACCGGCACGCAATCAAACATAGTGCGCGTTATCAAAGCTGTGGAGGTCTCCAGTCCGAAAATCCTCCTCTGTCTCTTCCAGGCATTTTTTCAACAAGGAGGGCGAGTTCAACAACCTGACCTGCGCCTCCTTCCACAAGGACACGCACATCCTGGTCACCGGCTTCGCCTCCGGGGTCTTCCACCTCCACGAGCTCCCAGAGTTTAACCTCATCCACTCCCTCAGGTACGCACACCCAGGATACACACGCACAAACAACCTCAATAAGTTATGAATGAATATCCACTTTAGAAAAGTGTCACAGATTTTGAAAAGTTAGATACAGAATTCTTTGTTCCAGGTGTTCTTTGTTTGAATAATTAAATGTGTTGAGGATTAACTGTGTGTGTGTGTGTGTGTGTGTGTGTGTGTGTGTGTGTGTGTGTGTGTGTGTGTGTGTGTGTGTGTGTGTGTGTGTGTGTGTGTGTGTGTGTGTGTGTGTGTGTGTGTGTGTGTGTGTGTGTGTGCTCAGTATTTCAGACCAGAGGATATCCTCGGTGGTGATGAACTGCTCTGGGGACTGGATCGGCTTTGGCTGCTCGGGTATGATGACATTACTTACCATCGCAGATCTCACTTTATAGTATCACTGTAGTGGTTCTGCAGTGTGTGTGTGCGCATGTTGAGAGCTGACGTGTGTGGGGTGTAACGCTTGTGTGTATTTTGTTTGTTAATCTGTATTTGCATGTGTTTTATGAATGGAAGTGTGTTTGTGCATATCTGTACAGTATATGCAAATGTGTGTCTCATGGGTCTGTGCTAATGTCTCTCCTCTGTGTGTGTGTGTGTGTGTGTGTGTGTTTGTGTGTGTGTGTCTGTGTGTAGGGATGGGCCAGCTGCTGGTGTGGGAGTGGCAGAGTGAGTCGTACGTTTTCAAGCAGCAGGGTCACTTCAACAACATGGCCTCCCTGGCCTACTCCCCTGATGGACAGTACATCGTAACCGGCGGCGACGACGGCAAGGTCAGCCCTGTCTCTGTAGTAACCATGGAACCTAGCGTATTTGTAATACAATTGTGCTCACCTGCCAAAGGTCTTAGTTGAACTTGTCGAATGTGTTTCTTGTGTCGAGTGTGTGTTGGAGCGTTTTAGCTGGTTGACTGTGTAAGTGTGTTGAATCTGTTAACTGGTTGAACCGTTAGCGTGTTGTGTCTGTTAGCATGCTAGCCTGTTGGATCTCTGAGCGCGATGCGTCCATTAGTGTGCTAGCCTGTTGGATCTGTTGGCACATTGCGTCCGTTAGCGTGCTAGCCTGTTGTTTCTCTGAGCGTGATGCGTCCGTTAGCGTGGCAACCTTTAGGATCTGTTGGCACATTGTTTCTGTTAGCATACGTCTGATAGCATGCTAGACTGTTGGGTCTCTGAGCGCTGTGTTCCCGTTGCGTCTCCAGGTGAAGGTGTGGAACACCAACAGCGGCCTGTGCTTTGTTACGTTCACGGAGCACACCAGCAGCATCACCCATGTCACCTTCACCTCCAGCGGGTTCGTCATCGTCAGCGCGTCCCTGGATGGCACGGTGCGGGCATACGACCTCCACAGGTGACGGACATAGTGTGTGTGTGTGTGTGTGTGTGTGTGTGTGTGTGATGTACAAATATCACAACAAACACTTTATTTGGTATGAATGGTTAAGGAATCAGAATCTCTTTATTGGATTGAATACACTGTCTGGATGTAGTTTGGATTATTGAATGAGAGGATTTGAGGCACCAGAATGTAATAAATAGTGAGGAAAAGTAGAGGTGAATGCTAGTTTTGCTTTAGTCAACGAAAAATATAAGATGTTGGTTTTGTCAATACTACTAGGTACTTACCGTATTTTGCGGACTATAAGTCGCGTTTTTTTTGTAGTTTGGCTTGCCCTGCGACTTATATTTCGAAGCGACTTATATGCCAAAATTGTGCGTACATAATCTTCGGCCGCAAGATGGCACCGTCATTCATTAGGCCTACAACTGAACGCTGCAAGCCTACTGCACCACCGAATAAATTATATTCTCGTCGTCATCGTCCTCAATGTCCTCCGGTTCAACCAAAGCTACCCCAGCCTTAGCTGCAATGTTGTGCAACATAGCTGTCACACATATCACAGCGCATGACTTGGCCAGCGAAAACTGGAGCCCTCCGCTGGACTTGTGAAGGCATCTAAAGCGCAACTTCCACCTCCCGATCATGCTCTCAGGTTTAGGACCGCCGCGCATACGCGTCCGGTGGAATCCCGGTGTCACTGAATTCGGTATACTCTCAGAACTACGAGTGGGACCGACACACCTATATTGCTATTGCAATTTTATTCAGTCTCTCCAGACTAAACGTTCTTGTTTAAATGTTTAAAAATAAATGCGACTTATACACCGATGCGACGTATGTATGTTTTTTTCCTCGTCATGGAGCATTTTTTGACTGATAAGACTAATACTCGGGAGCGACAAATAGTCCGGAAAATACAGTACACTATATTGACTGAGTTAAATATAATTGCATTACAAAAAAGTGTCAAAAAAAATAAGACTAAAATGCTCAGACTTTTAGTCGACTGAAACTTGACTAGACTGAAAAGAGTAAGAACGTGACGAAAAACTAATAAACTAAAATGACAGCTTGACACAAAGACTAGACTCAAACTAAATTTAAAACAGGCCGCCAAAAACAACATTGGTGAATGCTGAAGTGGATGTATAAGCTCTCTCGGTTACGATGGCGTCTCTCTGCGTGCACAGGTACCGCAACTTCCGCACGTTCACCTCGCCGCGCCCCGTGCAGTTCTCCTCCCTGGCCGTCGATTTCAGCGGTGAGCTGGTGAGCGCCGGAGCCCAGGACTCCTTCGAGATCTTCATCTGGTCCATGCAGACGGGAAGGCTGCTGGAGGTGAGCCCCTGGTCTCAGGGAAGGCCGTGCGCTGTGGTCAAATGTGCGCGATGGGAGGAACCCTGCTCTGTGCAATGTATTAAAGTCCTGCAATTGGTGGACCGTGCATTATGAGGACATTGCAATGTGAAATAATCAATGCGGGGGCCGTGCAATGGGATTATCAGAAGCGTATAATTGTCTATGCAGCAAAACACAAACATTTCAGTTTACAAGAAAGTGTTTTATTGAATATACCATTATTCATGATGAAATGTGTTCGAACAGCTTGCATGTTTCATTGAAGCTCCTGATTTTCATCAATATGAAGGAAATGCCTCGGGTTATTAAACTAGATTTGGTGAAGTTTGGTTGGTTACAGTCAGGTCAAGGATCTAGGGAGGAAGCAATGCATTTTGGGACTTCCCATAGAAGTCTCCATAAGGCTCTCTGACCGTACGTGTGCCTGTCGTCAGGTGCTGGCGGGCCATGCGGGGCCGGTCAGCAGCCTGTGTTTCAGTCCGGTCCAGTCCATCCTGGCCAGCGCTTCCTGGGACAAGACGGTCCGCATCTGGGACATGATTGACAGCTGGCAGACCAAGGAGACGCTGCCACTCCCCGCCGACGGTACCGTGCACCCCTCCAGATAGCATCAGATCACACCTGGTTCAGATCCATTTAAGATCTAGTTCAGATTATTTTAGATGTAGTTCGGATTATTAAAAATGTAGTTCCGATTATTTTAGGTCAAATTCCGATTATTTTAGATCGAATTCAGATTAATTCAAATTTAGTTCAGATTATTTAGAAAAAGTTCAGATAACGTAAATTCGGATTAAATCTAGTTCAGATAACGTCTAGGTCAGATAACATGTAGTTCAGATTACATCTAGTTCAGATCTATTTCGGATTATTTTAGATCTCGTTCAGATTATTTTAGATCTAGTTCAGGTTGTACTAGATCTAACATTTCGGATGAAATCAAGGTTAGATTATTCAAAATCCAGTCTAGATTAGATCAATTTCAGAATATTAAAATCTTGTCCAGATTAAATCTCATTCAGATTACCCCTTTACAAACTATATCCAGGTCAAATTAGATGTAGTTCAGATAACACTTTGTTCATATTAAATCTAGTTTACATTAGATTATATCTAATAGATAAACTATAGTTCAGAATAAATATAGTTCCTATTTAATCAAGTTTATATTTGATTTGTATGTAGTCTATAATCGATTAGAGCCCATTGATCTTCGCATTAGGTTAAAAACAGAATCAAATGCGCTTCTACTCACTTTTCACTTTTAAGAAATGTCCAAACATTAAAAAGGTGCTTACGCTATTAGCTCTTAAAAATATCTGTTTTAGATTGAACATGTTTTATGTTTTTATTTTAACTCATCTTCCTCTTTCAATTTCCTACAATTGAATGGGTGCCGGCTACACCTTGTTCCAATAACATGAGCGTGAGCTGGTCTGGTCCCCAGGTCTGGCCGTCTCCTACCGACCCGACGGACAGGAGCTGGCTGTGGCCACTCTGGACGGGGAGATCTCCTTCTGGGTACCCCAGGACGCCACGCAGACGGGCTCCATCGCCGGGCGTCACGACCTGGTGATGGGCCGCAAGGAGTCGGAGAAGATCACTGCCAAACAGTCGGCCAAGGGCAAGTGAGTCCCCGCCCACAAGAGATCTTTCTGATTGGCTGCAACTGGTGCAGAGTGACTTGTCATCGTAACTCGCTGATGTTTTTTTTATTTGAAAGCCATTTACAGCGTTCTGTCCTTCATGTCGTTTACAACATTTTGTCTTTTGCTGCGTTCTGTGTCTTGTTTGAAGGTAGTTAACAGCATTCTGTGTCTAGTCTCAAAGTGGTTTAAGGAGTTCTTTGTCTAGTCTCAAAGTGGTTTAAGGTGTCCTGTGTCTAGTCACAAAGTAGTTTACAGCGTTCTCTGTCTAGTCTCAAAGCTGTTTAAAGTGTCCTCTGTCTAGTATAAAAGTGGTTTACGGCGTTTTACCTCCTGTTTGAAGGTCGTTTACGGCTTTGTGCTACTCTGCGGACGGGGCGTCCATCTTGGCAGGCGGTCAGTCCAGGTTTGTGTGCATCTACAACGTCAAGGAGCAGATCCTCATGAAGAAGTTCGAGGTCTCCTGCAACCTGTCGTTTGACGCCATGGAGGTACCGTACCGTCTGTTTGACTTTTGCTATTTACTCGCATTTTCTGACTGTTAATGTCTGTTCCATTAATATACGGTATTACCGTCTTATCTTATCGGTTCAACTAAACATGATCAATACACATTTCTCTTCTTACGTAGACTGCCAGCGTTTTTCTCATCTCCTCAAATGATTTAATTCATTAAGTGAGACACAATTTGCTGGGGCTCTGCCCGCCACAGTAGGTCTAGTCTGAGGGTCTGAAGTGGTGCCATGTCTTAATGAAGCTAATGTAATGGGTTGTGAAGTGGTGTCACGTCTGAATGAAGCTAATGGGAACGGGTTGTGAAGTGATATCACGTCTGAATGGAGCTAATGGGATCGGGTTTTGAAGTGGTGTCACAACTGAATGAAGACCTGCTGATGAACAGGTTGTGAAGTGGTGTCACGTCTGAATCAGGCTAATGTGAACGGGTTGTGAAATGCTGTCACGTCTGAATGAAGCTAATGTGAACGGGTTGTGAAGTGATGTCGCGTCTGAATGAAGCCCTGCTGATCTAAACTGGTTGTCTTCTCCAGGAGTTCCTGGACCGGCGGAAGATGACAGAGTTCGGCAGTCTGGCTCTGGTGGACGAGGGCGCCGGGGACGGAGACGGAGTTCAGCTCAGCCTACCTGGCGTCAGGAAAGGTGAGAGGCTGGCCCAGGGTCTCAAGTACCAACCCCCATGTCGCTCAGTTCAAAATAACTAAAATCTGAACATGAGTGACGTTCAGATTTTGTACTTCAATGATCGCGGGGAAAGTGTACCCTCAGAAGTGCCCTACTCAGGGGTATAAACTTCATAAAAAAAGAGAATAGAAATTTGCGAAAACATTGTAATAAAAATGTGCATAGTTATAGAAAAATAGGCATCCACAGAAATTAACTCAAAATATAACTTAAAACTCTTAACTATAATTCAGATGCTGGGATATTGCACAATCAAGATTTCTGATTTGAAGCACTGTTTTATTTGCATGGAACACTGCAATATAAATTATAGTTATATACCGTATTTTCCGGACTATACGTCGCTCCCGAGTATGAGTCGCATCAGTCAAAAAATGCTCCATGACGAAGAAAAAAACATACATACGTCGCATCGGTGTATAAGTCGCATTTATTTTTAAACATTTAAACAAGAACGTTTAGTCTGGAGAGACTGAATAAAATTGCAATAGCAATATAGGTGTGTCGGTCCCACTCGTAGTTCTGAGAGTATACCGAATTCAGTGACACCGGGATTCCACCGGACGGGTATGCGCCGCGGTCCTAAACCTGAGCGCACGATCGGGAGGTGGAAGTTGCGCTCACAAGTCCAGCGGAGGGCTCCAGTTTTCGCCGGCCAAGTCATGCGCTGTGATATGTGTGACAGCTATGTTGCACAACATTGCAGCTAAGGCTGGGGTAGCTTTGGTTGAACCGGAGGACATTGAGGACGATGACGACGAGAATATAATTTATTCGGTGGTGCAGTAGGCTTGCAGCGTTCAGTTGTAGGCCTAATGAATGACGGTGCCATCTTGCGGCCGAAGATTATGTACGCACAATTTTGGCATATAAGTCGCTTCGAAATATAAGTCGCAGGGCAAGCCAAACTACAAAAAAACCGCGACTTATAGTCCGGAAAATACGGTAGTCAGTTATATTCGTCGAATGATTCGTCCAACATTCATTGCCTGTTTGTTTGTTATATGCATGGGGGATGTTTAAATCATCCTGTGTTTGTGTAAACTGGTGGGATTTAGACGCATGACTATTGACTGTCTCTCTCTCACTCTATTTATCTCTGTCTCTCTCCCTCTCTCTTCTCTCTCTAGGAGATATGAGCTCCAGACACTTCAAGCCGGAGATCAGGGTCAGCTCTCTGCGGTTCTCCCCGACTGGTGAGTAATGGTTGTGACATCACAAATGGCAGTGCCCCCCGGGATGTGTGATGGTTGATGCTAACAGCCTACCCAGTGGACTGGGCCCACTCTGTCCAATCAATCAACAACTGGTCAGATTATACCCAGCATGCATTTGAGGGATACTCCCACTTGTGAGGTCACAATTAGGTTGATCGTTAAAGGGGTGATATCATGCTTTTTCAACTTTTCCCTTTGCTTAAGACTGTTATAAGAGGCATTTTTTTTTGTTTTATGTCTGGTAAACTTATCTCAGGGTGTCCGCGCGGTAGTAAAAAATAAAATGTAAAATTGACTTGGTAGTACATTTTTCACCACCACCTCAATATAAAATGAGTTTCCATTTTTTTGTTTACATGTTTTAACTTCATCTAGCCTAAAAAATACAATATAAGGTGCTAACAGGACCTGAACTGAGTAGCCGTTAGAGTTGACGTCGCTGGTTGCTATAGCGACGCCCGTGTTACACCGAATTCTGCGACCCACCGAAAAGTGTGACCCCAGGGGGCGCTGTTGCATATTTACTGCAATATGCACGAGTTTGAAGCATAGACAGGCATGACAAAAACATACATAAAACATAAGATCTCCCCCATACCAATTACCTTTTTATTAAAGGTGCTTAATAAATACATTTGATTGATTTGATAAGCATTTTACAGACCCATACAATGGATAGGTGATAAATTCCGCTGATTTACCTTTGAGCATTTCCTATTATAGGCTACTGTGTAAAATGCTGTTTAGAATTAATGTTTGTATCAAGAAAATAAAGACCCACCGGAGATCTTATGATCTTATATTTTGTTATAATGCACACGTGCTTGTTGCAGAAAATGTGCAACTGCGCCCCCTGGGGCCACACTTTTCGGTGGGTCGCAGAATTCGGTGTAACACCAGCAACATTTTCCCCCTTTTCCCCTCAGGGTTCTGTACGGCTGAGTTTATATTCCTATGAGAGAATGGGTAAATGCAAGTTTTCGCAAACATGGGTTGACGACCCGACATTTCAAGACTGGCTGAAACCCATGATGGGAAATGACCGAGAAGCTTTTTGCTCGTTGTGCAAAAAAACGATCAATGTGACATGGAACGGCATTAAAGCGATTAAATCACACAACGCTTCAAGCATTCACCAGCGGCTTTGTGCGAAGGGGGAGCAGCTCTCTATTAGAGGTCTATGCGGGACACAATATTCACTCCCGCTCCCGCCTTGTACAGTGCTGCTCCCACTGCTGCTGCTCCCACCCGCACCTGCAAAGAGCTGTAATTTTAAGTTCCGCTCCCGCCCGCATCTATGATATTATATCCCGCTCCCGCCCGCAAATGCCCGCAAGGATGGATGTTTACTTTCTGTCTCAGGAAAGGCCTGTCCATTGGCTTGGAAAAAACGAGCGCGCACATAATTCATTAGGCTACCAGTATTGGTAACTAATTTATTGGTAAGCCTGCATGTTTTCAACCATACAAAACATTAAATAGGCCTCAGTAACTGAAACACGAAACAGTCACATATTAAAAAAATAAAAACTCTGCAGGTCAGTACCAGCACGTCTAAATGAAAAATGAAAGGTAAAAGAATCAGCTGCTGCTTCGACCATGAAGTAAAAGTTGTTGGAAAAGTAGGTTTTGCTTATTGATGAGGGCTTCATGATAATTTGTATATCATCTATCATCCCGCCCGCCCCCGCAATGAGCTTTAATTTTTGTCCTGCGCTGCACTATTTTGCGTCGCGTCCCGCAGGAGTGAAGACCTCTACTCTCTATGTCGTTGTTTTGCGGTGCTAGCAGCAGCAGCACTAGGGCTACAGGGATTGCGGCATTGTCACATTTATACCTTATAGTAAGTAGTAAGTGGTGCTTTGCATACCCCCCGCCCCGCTGCTTGATGTCGTGTTGGTAGTAAGAAATATTGTGGAGGTAGTAAATTCATCTCTATGATTCCTGCATATACCCTGATATCTGCTAGTCAAATCTAAGTCTGAGCCAGGGGGAGTATTTACGCCCACCGAGAACGCCCCTCGTTAAGTGCGTGAAACAGCTTGTTTGCTCTCAAACTATTCTTCCGTAACAGTGTGACGTCAGACTGTGCAGTGGGCGTTGCTAAAGTGCAGGAGTCGGGCCTCCCAGCTACCTGCAATGTTTACAACTTCTCGGGGGGTACGAATTTGCTAACACATGTGCAATGCGTTCGACCAATCACAGCAGACTGGACTACTTGGGAGGGGGGCCTTAAGCGACTTGATACAAAACAGAAAGTTTTTGAAAGATGCTGAAATGTTTTTTCAGAAATGAACAGTATGAGAATAATAAGGGGTATTTCTAACATACAGGCATGTAACCCTATTCTAGTTTTACCCCCAAATGCATTTATTTACCGTAAAGAAGCATGATATATGTAGAAAACAAGATCTATAATTGCTGGTAACGACATATCGACCAAAAAACGGATGCTCTTCAAAGACGGGATTAAGTGTGAGTTCTTGCGTGAAGACCTTTTGACCTGGGTCACCAGGTCGCAGCTGGGCTGCCACGACGACGGAGGGCCTGCTGGTCTACTCTCTGGATGGCTCGATGATCTTCGACCCCTACGACCTGGACCTGGACGTGACCCCCGCCAGCGTGCGCTGCCAGCTGCGGCTCAAGGAGTGGACGTCGGCCATCGTGCTGGCGTTCCGTCTCAACGAGCACGCCCTCACGCAGGAGGTCCTGGAGACGGTCCCGCACAAAGAGAGTGAGTCCCCGCCTAATAGAGCATCGGCCCAAGGACTCAAACCTGCTCCGAGCCTAAACCCCAGCACTGTAACCCCTCGCACCCTGACCCCTCTCACCCTGACACTTGACCCTCAAACCCTCCTACCCCTAACCCCAATGTCCTAGAATCCTCCTAACCCCTTCAACTTGAACCCTTCCACTCTAACTGTAGTTATTTAAAATAAATGAATGATTTGGTAGCAGATCATCTTACCCATGTGTGCACTAACATGTTTGTGTCTGCGCCCGTATGTGTTTCTGTTAGTCCCCGTGGTGTGTGGGTCGCTCCCCGACGTGTACGTGGAAAAGCTTCTGTTCTTCCTGGCGGGCTGTCTGGAGAAGTCTGCCCACCTGCAGTTCTACCTGAGCTGGGCGCAGAACTTGCTGCTGTTGCACGGACAGAAGCTCAAGAACAGGTGACCTTTCACCCTTAAGAGAAGCACTAGCTTGGGGCTACATGACATCATATCGGCGGCATATAGTAATTGAGCCAGCATATATCATGTAGCCATCATATTCCCAGAATGTAGCCACATTGCCATCACAGAGCAACTTAGCAATATAAAGCCACTAAGCCTCACATAGCTATTAAATAGCCAATGTATACCAATTTATAGTCCTACAGGCTTCATGTAACAATTTAGCATCGTAATCGACTAAGCATCTTATAGCAAGTTGGCATTATATAGCCATCACGTAACAACTTATTATCAAATAGCCATCACATAGCAACTTAACATCTAGGAACTTACTATAATGTAGCCAGCACTTGGCCATCATATTGTAACTTAGCATCCTATAATACAGATGGTACTATTTTTTTAATCTCCGAGGGGAAACTTGGTTGTCTCAGCAGAAAGTACCATGGTAAAATAAATGTGCATATAGTATATACAGTATGTGTGTAATGTGTTTACATTATTGTGTAAACACATTGAGACTTATAGAACTATAAAGTAATATAAAGTATTAATTCATTGGGCCTGGGCTAACTAGTGGGCTAACAGCTAGTTGGCTAACTCTTGTGTCTCTTTTCTCTTTTCTTCCAGATCGGGAGCCATCCTGCCCACCATCCAGTCCTTACAGAAGAGTCTACAGAGACATTTTGAAAGTCTCTCCAAGCTGTAAGCCTTCAACCCACAACCAACTTTACTTTCTCACAACCAACCCCTAGAATTTCCTTAAAGCCACCTATGCCCCTCTGTCAGTTAAACGTATACTATCGTAACATGGCATAGTCAAGTGTCTTAATGTAATATCTTGGTTTATATAAACAGGCTTATGTTAGTAAAGCTTAGCAGTTTAAATTTGAAAGGGTTAAACAAATGTGTTCTGCATCTGGAAATTAGAATGTCTTGGTAGACATGGGCTGCAAAGTGTCTGTTGTAGCTCCTTCAGTGCCTCCTATTGGCCCCTAGGTGGAGCGCCATCCTCACTCAGAGTAATTGCTGTATGCCAGGGGTTCAACTACTAGTTTCTTATGAGGGACAGATTAGTCAACCATAAATTGGAGGGGTGGCTACATTTGAATGTTAATTATCCATAGCATTTATATGGTATCGTGAAAAGACACTAATGTATCAATGTTGTCATCAACAATGCGTGAATTAATTTATTATAAAATTCATCAATGATGAATGGCTGTGCTGAAGCACTGCAGAGGTACACTTGGCCCCGTTTATTTTCTTAACATCAGTTACTTGAAATTACTTATTTGACTTGGCAGGAACTGCAACGTTAGACTCTGTAGTGGATCACTTATAAGAGAGGAATGAGGATTTGCTTTGATGGCGTTCATATGCGAGAGGCTGGACTCAAGTATATGCCAAACCTAGATCCTAGGTTTGTTTTGATGTGCAGCCTATGGAAGTAAATCGGTGTCATTGGATTTTTAAAATAAAAAGCCATTGAATTTTTAGCACTGAATATTTATGCATTGAAGTAAAGTATCTGGATTTTTTTGCCCTCAAAATCACATATTCAACGTTAAAAAATTAAACTTATATATTTTCAACGTCCCCAAATTCAACATGCCAAAGTCAGCTGCAAAATTCAATGTAAGAAATTCAGCGTTAACATCGGGGAACCCAAGGAAGAGCAATCGATCCTAGATGCTAGATCGCGGTAAATCAAGGAGAGCGAGGGGATTTTACAGAGAATTCTGCGACCAACTGAAAAGTGTGACCCCAGGGGGAGCTGTTGCACATTTTCTGCAACTTGAACGAGTTTGAAGCGTTGACAGGAATTAAGTCGTTCATGTGCGGAAACATGCAGGAGTTTAAGAGTTTAAAAGTCATCGATCACTCAAATTGGGGGTATTCGTTTTGTGACACTGGCCGCACGATAAGTGGCTGGAGTAAAACGGTTGATATGACTCTGTGGTGGCATAACAAGAGCGCAAAGAGCCAACACTATTCCGCACCGAGTGGCATGATACAGATATGATGACAAATTAAAAGCAGGTTGCTGTCGGGCGCTTCTTCCCGAGGCACGCCGTGCCTCTTGTTATTAAATGTGCTGAATAAATACATTTTATTTTATTTTCATTTTACAGGCCGATACAATGGATAGGGCGTTTGGTAAGGTCCACAACCGTTGTTTCTCTCCCCATAAAAAGCTGCAGTCAGTGTTAAATGACGTTGATTGGGGGCGATGCGAAGGGCCACAGTCTCCTGACGCAGTCAAGATACCCTTACGTAGTCATCTAACGGCATTGTGTAAAAAAGAATCTCCCCTCAGCTGACAGATCTCATGGAAGTTTGCGTAAGGGGCGGTGCTGTACACTCGATGCTGCAGTCAGGAGGTTTATCAGTGACATACCGCTGTCCGTTGTGCTCTAAAACTCGCCGCTGACTTTTGTACAGAGCAGGCTTTGATAGATGCGGGCAGCCATGCCCTGCACTCAACCCAGATCGGCACTTTAAGAATAAACATGGATTCTAGATAAAGATAGGCATAGCTACAGAATATATATAAGTATAATTGCGAGTGAAATGTAACTCAATTGCTCTGCCTACAAATTTTCAAAGAGACTTCAAAGTTCATGTTGACACAATAGTTGGTTGTCAGGCGTGGCATAATGGCAACATAATTAATTAGAAAAAAATGAAGGTACAGACGGTCAAAGTTGTTTAATAAATACTGCTGGATGGATGGTACATTTCCGTCGGCCGTTGACAATGTTTTTGTTGTCTCTTTTCAGATGCGAGTGGAACATTTACACGATCCGTTACGCAGTGGCCCTGTCGAAACAGAGAGGACTGAAGCGAAGCGCAGAACAGCTGGAGGAGGGGGAGGAGGAGGAGGAGGAGGAGGAAGTGGTGGAGGATGAGGATTTGTTTGAAGGGATGAGCCAGGCCTCTATGGAAAACACCGTCATGGTTAAGTAAAAGGCTGGGTCCAATCTCGAGTCATCTTCATTCCTTTGCGATGCCTGATTTGAAAAAAAATGCTTTGTTGGACTGTTGAAAGTTATTGTAAATGTTTTTTATTAAAGAGATTGAGATTTATAAAAGGGTATGGTCAAATGTGTGGATTTTAATGGTAGTATTTGAAAGGAAATTGATTTAGAATTGTATATTTATATCGACATATAATTATTATATTATTTTAGAACCTTATTTTAAATGGTAAATATAAAAAAAAAGTTAACATAATAAACTCAAGAACAATAGGTTTCCACCATGGACCTATATGGTATCCACAGATACTCTGTGAATGCCGAGTTAGCCGGTTAAAACGTTCACATTTCTCGGGCGAGTGGGCGTTGCACTAGCCTCTTCACGGACGGAAAGGGCGGGGACTGAGGCGGAAGAGGCTTAGACCGCGCAAAATGAGGGAAAACAAGAACATGGTCGAGTCCCCTTCGCCGGCGGCGGGAAAAGAGATGCCTGCAAAGAAACAGAAGTTGAGCAGCGACGAGAACAGTAACCCCGATCTGTCGGGAGACGAGAACGTAAGCATCTTCGTCGTTTTGTGTTTGGGGATAACGCTGTCAACAGAGCGCCCGTTTAGATAGCTTAATGCTAAAGTAGTTAGCCGATGAGCTAGGTAGCCGGCTAGCCGAAGTGACTTCACTGAATGGCTATGCTGCTACATAATTAGCCGGCCAGCTAGCCGAAATGGCTTGATTGAAAGGATTTGCATCTAGCCCTCTAGACGGGTGTGCTAAACAGCTAGCAGTCTCCTCATAGCACACTTTTTCGTTTCCATTAATAAAATCCACATCTGTGCCCATGCGTGTCCAGCAAATGTTGTTGTGGGCTTTGCTTCACAGTACAGTTTCCTTTAAGTATACTACTGTCTGCTTTTGGCCGAAATTAAACTTCCTAACACGTAATTTGAATAATTTATTTCATCTTAATTTACGAGTACACAGGAGTACAATTCTTGGGCTTGACTCCTCAACAGTCACATAGCCGCAACCATACAAGATAATGCGGTGAGTGCTGTAGTACAAAGTGAGGTTTAAAATATATTTTTATAAAGCCACATAGATTAAGACATAAAGAAACGTTATATGGCTTAAATCAAGTGAAGGGATTTAAACAAAAGTTCAAAACGTCCTCCGCAATCCTCCCATGTTAAAAAGTAAGGATTTCAAAAGTAGATTATCTTCAAAAATATTAAATATTAAAAAAAATCGGAGAAAAGCGAGTCTTGAATGGAATGAAAAATTGAGCAAGGAGATGGGTTCCGAAGTTTGTTGAGAATAATAAAAAGGAAAGTAAGAATAAAACTTATGACAAACAATAGTTAAGCGCTGCATGCAGTAGGCTACTCACCTAAATATATGATATAAACTAAAACAGTGATAGGAGATATGAGGTGTAGTGAAGTGTAAGACACCACGTTCAAGCTGGGACGCCAAAATGTGATGGTTATTCAGAAGTCCTAGATCTGTACTTTCTCTTCGTTTATCTTTGGAGGTTTTCCTTTTAATGATGGTATTCTTTGGACAGAAACAACTATGTCCATCTTGATCTTAAAGGTCCCATGGCATGCCACCAGGTGTGGTGTGATTAGCTGCTACAAGCCGTTTTGGAAGTCTGCCCCTTATGACATCACAGGTGGGTGTGTTCACCCAGATGTGTGACGGATTGGTGTACAACGTTTGCTACAGTCCACTGGGTAGGCTGGTAGACTGATCTATCCAGCACACATCCAGGTGGACACGCCCAACTGTGATGTCATAAGGGGCAGATTTCCAAAACGGCTTGTACCGGCATTTCACACCACACCTGGTGGCATGCCATGGTGGGACCTTAAAAATCTCCCCAGAGCTGCCCTTATAGTAGAGGCATAATAATTATGCCATAATTGTTAACGCATTGATACACTTGATGCCATACTTTAAAAACACTCCAAGTTAATTAGCTGTTCAAAAACATTATGTATGCCTTTTAGCAACTAAATCCCATTGGATGTACTATTGAAGGTTATTATTTGTTATTGCTGCTGATGCCATCCTTGACTAAAGGTCTGATTATGGCTGGTTCAGACTACACGATTTTAGCCCGATTTTTCCCCGATTCGTTCGTTGCAGACAAATTTGCGAGTCGTACACGATTTTGAAAGGTCGGCGACGAGACGAGGTCTCGCAAGCATGTGACATGCTTGCGATCTGCAATGTTTTCGTCTGCGACGTTCGCAAACCCCACGACGAAAAGTTTGGCATGTCAGAATTTTTTGGGGATTCGCATGACGTATCCATTGTTGACATGAGGGAACCCCGCCCCCAGTTGCGTGAAGGAAACCCACGAACAGCTGGAGCTCACGCGCAGTGTTTACCAACTGACTTCACTACACTTGACGATAGGGTGAAGGGATGCAGCCTGGCGAGAAATAGCTGACGCCCTTAAGACGTCCTACCCGGTAAGTTTGGAGCTAACAGCTGTTGACGTGCTAATTAGGGCCCGACCGATTCATCGGCCTGCCGATTTAATCGGCCGATTATAGCCTTTTTGAAAATAATCGGCATCGGCCAAAAAGACGCAGATTAAAACCGATTATTATTATTTTATTTTTTTTATTTTTTTAATGTTATTGCTCTTAGTATCCTGCAGATTGCGCTCCTACTCGCCTTGCTAACTAACAACTTTAGCTGGAGTAAAAAAGAGGAGATTGAATTTTACCGTACAACATGAAAGCACGCTCGCTCAGGCAGCTGCGCGCTCACCTCACCAATGTACACAAGACGCGTTGTTTGAGCATGTTGTGCCTGTTTTTCTTTAGGTCCCAGGCCATGTTAATTTGTTATACTGTAGACTAACGGTGAGACCATACTGCTCAGCACGCACGTGTTAGTCACTGCTCATGAGCGCAGCACATTGGGAGTTATTTATTTATTTTACATTACACATTTTTGACTGTAAATGTATTCTAAAACACTCAAAGGTTCTGCATTCAATTCACATATTCGTCAAAAGTGTTTGAAGTATATTTAAGTTATCAAAAACTACGTTTTGTATGCTTTTTTTTTTATTATTATTTTTTTAATCGTCCGATTAAATCGTAATCGTAATTTTTCTCTGAAAATAATCGGCATCGGCACTCAAAAATCAATATCGGTCGGGCCCTAGTGCTAATAGCTATCATAAACCTCAAACCGCCAGCATAATGCCTAGTGCTAGGTACTCGGGATCCATTGTTGACGCTCTGTTGCTAGCCTACGTTGTTGCTGCGGGTACTTTGTATTGCACATGTCACGCGCAATGCAACTACTATGAGGAGTTGCTGCATTGAGCAGATATAAAAACTACTGGAACCTTTATGACATGTAAAAAACATTTATGTCAGTTCTAAACCTTAGATTTTCTAAATATTTTGCAAACGTGAATAATACAAAGTAGAGAGCATCGCGCCCTCAAATCTTGTTGTGTGGCCAGTCTTCCGACAAGACGGGGCCCGATTTCCTGGCTCTGTGATCGTATAGTGTGACATGTTAAATCGTGGTGGAATATCTGAGAATCGTGTAGTCTGAACCAGCCATTAGCCATTACAAGCAGTTAGAAAATCTGCCCTACTCTGTGCCTTAGTGACATCACAAATGGGAGTGTCTACCTAGATGTATGCTGGATAGATCAGTCCACCAGCCTACCCAGTGGACTGTTGCTTATCTGTCCATCATACATCTATGTGGACACGCCCACTTGTGATGTCACTAGAGCAGGGGTACTCAAGTAGAAATGATGAGGGGCCACACATTTTTTTTTCAGTGACTCAAGGGGCCGGTCGGTATACGTGTGACTGAGGCCGATATATGCTCTGTTTTAGACGTAACGCGTAAGCACGTAAGATACATAACCCCCCCTTGCGCAGTAAAATATCCCCCCTTACGTGCTTAAGTGCGTCGGCCAAAATTCCTGACTATGCGACTAAAACACTACGGCCCTACGCAGCTCGCAAAGACTGTGATTGGCCAGCTAACCACATCCTTTAAGGAGTCTCACATTTCCGGTTTTACAGCATAATAGCGCCATTTTTAAAAGGCCGTGACCGAAGCGAATGAAGAATTTTGAAGAAGGAGAAGAAGAAAACACAAGAACGAATTATGATAATTATAAATATAAACAAGCCAGCGATTTCCACTTCCACGCCCACAGATTCGTTCGTTGCTCCCCCTACTGTTCTGGCGGAGAATCCCCTTGCAACACGCGCAATCCTTAAGGAACCTTAAAGGAACTGTAAATCAAAACTTGTCTAAAACAAGTCCCTTGTGTAAATTACGTGCTTACGTCTCTGTGTCTAAAACGACCCTAAATCGGCCTTGACTGCTGCTGAGATGGACTGTCTGCCTCGAGTTTGGGAGGGCTGGAGCGGTCTGTGGGCTGGAGTGCTATCTGTTTATCGTTGCAACCCCCAGCCTCGTATTGAGTATTTTTCGTATTTTATTTAATTTTTTTATTTTTTTTTAATAATTAAAAAAACTTTTCAAAACAGCTCGAGGGCCATTAATAGACACCCCGCGGGCCACAAAAGGCCCGCGGGCCGCTACTTGAGTATGACTGAACTAGAGCATGGGAAAAGGCAGATTTTCAAACGGCATGCAATGGCTAATCCCACTCAAACCTGGTCGCATAATATCACCCCTTTAACACTCAAACTCATTGGCTGCAGTCATTATTCTATACGATACAACTTTATTAATCCCCTTTAGGAGAAATTCATTTGTTGCAATAGCCAAGCAGCATTAGAAAAAAACAGGATGAATAAAATACAATAAGAATACAAAGTGCTGATACAAACAAAAGTAGAAACTAAGGGAAAATGGTAAACGAAATGCTAAAAGTAAGGACAAGACAAAAAGAACAAGCAGCAACACTTTCACACAAACATTCGCACTTGATGATGGCATCACTAATACTTCCATTTAATTGGCCAGTCAATGCCCTTGGTTTGTACCACTCCACGAACCCATTGGCAAGAAAATCTCAGTCAATTACGTTATGATCCTATTGGCAAGATTTTCCCTTCACCATCAATGCTTTGACCCCATTGGCTGGACATCTCTTCCATCACTGTTTACGCTTTGAACCCATTGGCTGCGGGACGGCATCCGTTGTTAACTCTGCAACCCCATTGGTAGGATGACGCGGTCAGCGTTGAGAGCGGGACCAACGTGGAGCGCCCAGACACGCCCACCAACACAGCCAACGCCCCGGGCCGGAGGAGCTGGGGAAAGGGGAAGTGGAAGTCCAAAAAGTGCAGATACTCCTTCAAGTGTGTGAACAGCCTCAGGGTGAGCAGCCGTCACCCATGTGATAACCAACCTTGCATTTGGCGGGGAAAAGCGGACGTATAGGTCACCGGAAGGGGCTCCACAGCCACCAGCTCTGTCTGAACAACAAAAAATTTAGTTCTCAATGGTGATGAAAGCTCGAGCAAACTGGCCACTTTACTCATGAAATAAGATAATTTTTTTAACATAGAATGTTTGCAATGTACGAAGACACGTTTCATGTGTAGCACATAATTACATTTACATTTAAGGGCATTTAGACATTACATATAATGGTGAGGTGACACAAAGCAATTCAGCACTTCCAGCGAAGCCCTGTGATTGCAGCCACTTGGAAGCCTGATTAATAATAACTTTAATCACAAATTGTACCGGGGGCGAAAATTGTACCGCCTATGTAATCAGTAGGGCTGTAACGATACGTGTATCGAAACCGAAATCGCGACGCTCAAAGCCACAAACCTGTCTCGCGGTGCGAGAAGGCAGAAGCGAGACACGCCCTTTCTAACTCTCCTGTCAAATTGTCAGATTGAAATTTGCTAAAAATCGGTCTAAATAATAGTCTGCTGACACCGCTCCTCTTATCGATGCCGTAAGTCTGGGACGACATGCCCTCTCTGTGATGACAGCTCTTCGTGGCTACGGAAGATTGCATTTTTCCACTGCCTGCGAAGTCCTCATATATGATGTGAATGACATTTATCCAGAGTGGTCCAAGCGCACAAAAATAGCCTGTGTGATCCCTGTCTCTAGTGTTTTGTGTGCTTTGACCAGCAGCTGGTCTGCTTATAGGTCGGAATGAAGCGGCCACCGATTATTGACAGGATGGGTACTTTATTCTACCGGACTCGTTTGTTTCTTCACTAGACACACACGCTCGCTCTCCTCGCTCGTCCACTCACTCGCTGACGTCACTCACACAGACACGCACACTGCCATTCTCGCTCACAAACATACGCTACTCGTAACACTATTCCTCGTTATTGCGAATCAGACGTTCATGTTTTTTCCCATCTATTTTAAAGTTAGGCTATTAAACATGATGCATTATATACGGCCTGGCAACGGACGATAGTGTCGAACGATGACGTCTATCTAAATTGAATTAATACAAGCTAGCTAGACTACGATACACTTTAAACACTCGGTTTACTAGCTAAATTCAATACAATACAAATATAAAGTAAAAACAAGTGTTATCTCTATTATGTTATTTCGTCTTGATGAGCGCGAATGTTTTTTGAAACCTGCCTGGAAACGGACAATGGCGTTGATCGATGACGTAATGTTTTGTTCGCGGATTACGTAGGCGGTACAATTTTCGCCCCCGCTACAATTTTGGTGTGACAGCGCCGTGTTAATTTGGATTCTTATTGACATGATTGCATCTGTATGGAATCATATCATTTATCAATAACATTGATGTAGATATTGTGTATTGATAATCTCCATATTGTGATTTTGATTTGACGTCCTAATTTTTTTCGTTTTACAGATTATATCAGACTTTGTGTATCTTTTTTCTTGCCAGATGGCAATATAACATGCTAGGGAAGCAAGTCATTGAAACGATCACAGGATAAATCTGCGAAAAAAAGCATAGAAAGAAGCATGTGTGTAAAGTCCCCCACCTCCGTGTGTGTCTTGGTTTCAGGAGGACCACGGACAGCCCCTGTTCGGGGTTCAGTTCAACTGGCACAGCAAGGAGGGGGATCCCCTGGTGTTCGCTACCGTGGGCAGCAACAGGGTGAGTGGGGATGAAGACGGCGTGATGCGGGCACCTTGGAGCTTACTTTTAATGTTGTACTTTCCGTTGTGGCATCAGAATGTAACGTTGGTTATTAAGTACATGAAGTCAATTGGCAGCCAATTCTCAGTCATGTGTTTTTTTTTGATTCACACTTTTTGGTGGATACTTTAATCCAAAGGGGTTTACAATAATGTGACTGTTTAATGTCAATGGAAAGTCCTACCTGAACATGGTTTCTCTGCCTGGCTTACTGACTGTTCCTCTGCCTGGCTTACTGACTGTTCCTCTGCCGTCTCTATAGGTGACCCTGTATGAGTGCCACTCTCAGGGAGAGGTCCGACTGCTGCAGTCTTACGTTGACGCGGACGTATCCTTTCACCCGCAAACTCGTTCATTAGTCTAGTTTCCCTTGTACGTATGCAAGTCAACTCTTTGCAACAACTTCACTATTTGTCTTTTAACATGCAAACATACACTCATTTAACGTCCAAAGTGACTTGCAGTGAGTTCAGATATATGTTTAAGGATCAGTTAGGTGTTAGGGAGCTCTTGTTAATGGATTAATCTATGAAAAGCAATTATTTTTCAAAAGTAATTTCAATATCAGCTGGATGAGACGATGGCAAACACTGCAGAACCAGTTGCTCTTCCCATCCTTTAAGCTCTGCTTGAGGTGGTTTCACCAGAATACATACGTTTACAAAAGAGCCACTAGCTGCTACGAAGGTTACCACAGCTCACCACATGTTACTAGAGGTTACTATGACTACCGTCACCATTACAAGTACTTATAAACATGGTTTGAGTCTTGTGGTGGTTGAGGAAGTATGGTTTGATTCAACCTCTTTAAGCAAGGATCACCTCTTCTGACCTTTTGACTCGTGTCATGACCATTCCGCCCAATTACCGCTGAAGTGCGTGTGTGATAGGCCTGTTGGCATCACAAAATTCTGCCTGCCGGTTCGCCTGGTTCTGAATTGGGGTCTGTTTCCCCTTGACCTTTGACCTTCCCCCGCTCAAAGGCAGATGAGAACTTCTACACCTGCGCCTGGACCTTTGACACCAACACCAGCCACCCCCTGCTGGCCGTGGCGGGCTCCCGCGGAATCATCCGGATCATCAACCACATCTCCATGCAGTGCATCAAGGTGAGCTTCGGGGTGGTGGTGGGGAGGGGGCTTCAACCTGTACCGGTCACCGCAGACACTCAGGCCTCACCTGGTTGGTTCCATCACATGTGACATCGCAAGTTTGGTTTGCGATGCTTCTCGCGTAACGTATGTTAACTTGCATTTGACCAAAGTTTCTTTTGCTTCTGTTCTATATATCTATCGACTTATTTTAACATGGAGAGTTATCGAACATTGAAAGTAGCATGTATCTAGTGTTACTCAGGCAGGCAGTGGCAATTCTAGTGAAAAGATTAACATGAAGTAATTTAATATGCAGTAGATCTGGTTTCATCTAATTTGAACATGAACTGAGTTAGGGTACAGTATGTCTAGTTGAATTCAGATAAACCTTAATTCAGTTAGGTTACAGTATGTCTAGTTGAATTCCGATTAACATGAACTGAATTATGGTACAATATTCAGATAAACATGTAGAGAGAGAGAATGGAGTAGCCTTACTCCAAAAAAATAGTGGTCAATTTAAAAAAATATATATATTTTGGCATCTACTTGATACAGGAGTATCGGTTCTTATTAGGGATGTGCATTTCTGGCAAAAATACTATTCAATATTCGCTGAGAAGTATTCGAATAGTATCCGAAAATCGGTCAATCAAGAACCCCCCAAACACACGCCTCGTATACACGCACACACAATGACACAGGGAGAGGCTTTTATGATTTGCATGAAATCAATTTGTTTATTTCAACAACTGCGCCACCAACATTCAACATCAAAATTATTTCAAAGTGGGCTTAGTCAGATAGGCCTACATGCACCGAAAACAGATCACTATTTATTTTACTGAACACAGCCTGCATGACGGTGAACTGGACACTAGAGCTGTAGCGACACTAGAGCTGTAGCGTCGACGTCAAATTTCTCCGTTGACGATTTTCGACGGAGAAATGGACGAAAGTCACAATAAAGGAAAATGTCCGCGCATGAAATCATCAAAGGTATGGAAATACTTCAAGTTAAGTCCTAAACGGAAAGGTGTTGTGATTTGCACTCTTTGCCAAATGGAGTTGGCATATCACAAGAGCACGACAGCAATGTTGGAGCATCTCAAACGAGAAAGTATCTCGTGCGCATGAGAAAGTATCTTGTGCGCATGAGAAAGTATCTCGTGCGCATGAGAAAGTATCTCGTGCGCATGAGAAAGTATCTCGTGCGCATGAGAAAGTATCTCGTGCGCATGAGAAAGTATCTCGTGCGCACGAGAAAGTATCTCGTGCGCACGAGAAAGTATCTCGTGCGCACGAGAAAGTATCTCGTGCGCACGAGAAAGTATCTCGTGCGCACGAGAAAGTATCTCGTGCGCACGAGAAAGTATCTCGTGCGCACGAGAAAGTATCTCGTGCGCACGAGAAAGTATCTCGTGCGCACGAGAAAGTATCTCGTGCGCACGAGAAAGTATCTCGTGCGCACGAGAAAGTATCTCGTGCGCACGGGGAAATATCTCGTGCGCACGGGGAAATATCGTGTGTGTGTGTGTGTGTGTGTGTGTGTGTGTGTGTGTGTGTGTGTGTGTGTGTGTGTGTGTGTGTGTGTGTGTGTGTGTGTGTGTGTGTGTGTGTGTGTGTGTGTGTGTGTGTGTGTGTGTGTGTGTGTGTGTGTCGTCAGCGAGTAGGTGGACAAGCGAGGAGAGCGAGCGATAGCGTGCGTGTCAGTCTAGTGAAGTCATGAACGAGTCCGGTTGTGTGTAAGAATAAAGTACCCAGCCTGTCAAGAATCGGTGGCCGCTTCATTCCATCATATTCCGACCTATAAGCACACTCACTGTCGGTCAAAGTGAAGGGTCATGCCCCCGAGAGAGCATCGGCCCTGGAGGGAACGTATCACCTGTGCTCCTCGGTCTGGGAGCCGACAGCAGGAAAGATGTAACTAACCATGTCGTAGTTGGAGGCGGAGCGCAAGAGAGTATACGCACAAATTTTTTTCATGTCCCTTTACGGGTTCCGTATTAAATAAAGTATGTTATTAAGAATTTTTTGGTATTTATTTTGAGATACATTATGGTTTTTATTAATCAAGCAACAGAAAAATAGATAATCGTCCAATTAGTCATTAGATTAGTCGACTAATCGATAAAATAATCGCCCGATTAATCGTTTAATAAATAATCGTTTACCCCCAGCCTTACTGGACACGTCTTAAGCATATGGAAACTGGCCAAAAAAATGACTTCACACAGTGTGTCTTTTTACAATTTATTTGTTGCCTGCATTCGTAGTGTTGATCAGCAGAGAAATAGTCTACCAAAGACGTTGACGTCGCTTAGCAACCGAGGATGATGCGGTTGATAAGTTAGCGGACTACTTAGGGAGTGATACGACGGAAAAAGAAAAAAAAATCCACTTTCCTTGACAGCGGTCATTATGTACTTAGCAACGGTGATTTATCAAAAATGTTTTGTACATGACTGACTATTCAACGATCGTTGACCATCCCTAGTTCTCATTACATCCCTACAGCTGATTGTGGCCAGGCTGTTAAGGAAATGTGTTGGGTTTCAATTTGAATGGTGGCTCTGAGATAACCCCCTGTGGGATACATTTGCGTGCCGGAGTAACGGTTCTGTGATGAGGTAACGTAAGGACACGGTATCAGCTGTGTTGACATAACAAGGCTGGAAGGGCCAGGTGCGTGCGGACCACTGACTCCCTGTTGTGGTTCATCCAGCACTATGTAGGTCACGGAAACGCCATCAACGAGCTCAAGTTCCACCCCCGCGACCCCAATCTGCTGCTCTCAGTCAGCAAAGGTAAGGCGACCACGCCAAGGTAACCCTCGGTTACCCTGTTTCTACGGTAACCACCCCCATGGTTCCATTTCCACATAGAAGCATATATACACAACTAAATTACATTTAGGGCATTTAGCAAACCAAGCAGGGCAACAGCTAGATCATCAGGAGCAGTCAGGGTGAGTCGTCTTGCTCTGGGACACCTCGACACTCGGCTAGGAGGAGCCATGCGTCGAACTAGCAACCTTCCGGCTACAAGTTGCTCGACCTCCTGAAATAAGCCGAGGATATCGGATGGCCATGGTCCAATAGTTCTATTGTAAAGTGTGTGTGTGTGTGTGTGTGTTCTCTCTCCACAGACCACGCCCTCCGCTTGTGGAACATCCACACGGACACGCTGGTGGCCATCCTGGGCGGTGTGGAGGGCCATCGCGACGAGGTGCTGAGTGCCGTGAGTAGCACTCAAACCTTCAATCAATCACTTAATACACGTCGTCAGTAAGGACGCCCTGGCCCCGGGGACAAGTCTGCCGGTTCACCTCAGGAGCACCGCCATTTTATAAAGATCGGAAACAAGTAAATGTCATTTGTTTTCAGCCCCTTGTCTCTCAAAGAGCTTCACAGGCCACGTTTTAGGACCCGGTCCTCTGACCTGTCAGAGGAAAGCAAGAGCGTATATTAATGTCTGAATCTATCTGTGTCCTCTGAAGCTCAACTGGTGGAGTATAATAGGAACATTAAGCCAGGGTTAAGGCTTTATTTGTTATTGAAGTGGTCAAAAGTTGGACCATTGACGCCCAGCATTTTAGTTGTCGAAATTAGTTCTCCACCACCTTACTTTAATTTATTCAAAATTTTCTGCAGAAAACAGGAGGTTGATTTTGGGTGGTGGTGTTTGTGTGTGTTTAGGACTTTGACCTGCTCGGGGAGAAGATCATGTCGTGTGGCATGGACCACTCTCTGAAGCTGTGGCGTATCGATTCGGAGAGGATGAAGAAAGCCATCCGGGGATCCTACGAGTACAACCCCTCCAAGACCAACAGGTAAGAAGACAACGACAACAACAAGCTGTAAATAACAACACACCACACCCTGAACACTCAGACTGTAAACTGAGGTCTGGTAATACAGGGTCTTTCCAGTCTCGGCTCATTTTGTTCTACACGGACATTATTAGGGGCGGGAATCACGATACAAGGCACGATACATGGCCCGCGAGACCGACAATGTTGCGTGAAGCGATTCTGCAATAATCAATAATAATCAGTAAGACAATCCTACAAAGATACATCATGATACAAGTGTTAACGATGAATAAAAAACGACTGAAAAGATAAAGTGCTGGATTTCGGTCTTTATTCTTGGTCCAAACAGAGTTTTTCAGTTACTTGTCGATGGTAAGTTAACTTCAAGTTTCCTTCATTCATGTATTGAGCGCCACCTCGAGGTGCAGGGAAATCAGTTTAGAGCGCCTTATTTATTAATCAAATAAATCTGTATTTGGGGCCTGTCTAACTCGTCATGAATAAAGCATAATAATGCAAAAATAAATATGCAATAGAAAATATAGAGAAATTGGGAAAATATGTATATTTGGCGCCAGTCTATCCAATCTTGTATCGCACTAAAAAAGGCGACGCTACATCGCTGCAACGATATTTTGTCCCACCTCTACTCATCATATTCACTAACTTTCCCTCAAGAGAAACAAGGTCATGCAGTGCCTGGTGTCTCCATTGTATGCTTTGATTGTTAACCTGTTGCTTCAGAGGAGAGTGATAGCTGAAGACTCAGTGTTACTGCAAACAACGACTCTGTGTGTTTCACGGTTTGTCGTTTGTCACGTTCTCTTCCAAGGCCATTCGTGTCGCAGAAGATTCACTTCCCGGACTTCTCAACGCGAGACATCCACAGGAACTACGTGGACTGTGTGCGCTGGCTGGGAGACCTGCTGCTCTCTAAGGTGAGGACCCCAACCGACACACACACACCCCGTTGCCACGGCGAATGGGGTATGATGTGATTACAACTTAAAGGACAATTACAATATTTTGAACATTGAACCCCCTTTCTGGTTTGTCTAGGATGAAATAGAGTGGTTAACACCGACATTTTTCAGAATCAAACCATTCTGGTATATGGCTTATTTCAAATCGCCCCCGTCTGCGTCACAATGGGTGGCTATGGGCATTCATAAACCTACCCTAAACGTTTGTTTTCAGAAATGTGTAACTCACTGAGTGGTTAAAGGCCCACTATGCAACTTCGGGCATTTCTTCGCTGTTTTCTTGGTTTTGGCACGCACATTTCTCTACACAGCGCCCCCTACAGCTTCGTAGTAGATATTTTACAACTCTGTCGTAACAACTCGTTGACGACCCTTCCCCATGCACTTCTACGCGAGCCATGTGCATTTGTTTTCAACGAAACCGGCGAATGCGTGGAGCCATGTCCGAAGTAGATGTTCATAAAGTGTAGGCAAGGTTATACATTTTTTAAATGGTGTATTTGTATTGCAATAAACATAAATCCATCCTTTTTTATAGTTGACGGGGAGAATTGATATCCTAGATTATAATTGTTTTATCTTAGGTTTAACAGAACAATCAGTGTAAGAGTGTTGGCCAACATAATAATCTAAATAAACAAGAACTTGGATTCGGGGATTCAGTCTATCTGGGGGACGAGACAGACGAACAGCAAAACACCCATGGAAACAAAGGTGTTTATATGGTTGCAACCAAGCAAGCTAGAAACATACAGGGCTCACAACAAAACGGTTGAGAAAACAATTTTTACAGGGCTCACAACAAAATGGTTGAGCAAACACATTTGTACAGAGACTATCAACATCAAGAATACCACGAAGACAAAGTTCACCCAAGGGTACTTTCAATTTCAAAAGCAACACGGCCAAGTCGGCGTCTGATTTGCAGTCTTCTTTTTCTTTCAGTTCACGCTATTCCTGAAAAGCTTGCCCAACGTTTACTCGTGTCTAGCCTCTCTGTCGGTCAGTCTCCCTTTTCTCTTCTTCTGTTCCTCCGACATTGGGTTTCTCTGTCTCTTTTTAGTCGGCTGATCTATGATGAATGTAACAATCCCTTAGTTACTTGTGTTTATATCGAGCCGGTTCCGTGTTTGGGGGTCTGTGCCGTAAAGCAATTCGTTACTTCGCGAAACCCGAGACTCCCGCGAGAGTGGGCGGCGGGTCGCCGGCAGAAACATATTCCTTTTCACCGCCAAGATGCGCAAGGGGGAGTCGAAACAACGAACAATCGAACAAAAATGTATAATAGAACCATCGCAATGACTCTTAGCCTGTTATATTAAGGTAAATCAAGCCAAAAGAGTTGCATAGTTCCCCTTTCACTCGTGTCTGATCTCTTTTCTGGTCCATTCTTCTTTTGTTCCACCGACAGTCGCCTCTTGGGTCCCTTATCAGTCGATTGATCCATGATTAATGCAACAATTGCCCCGCAACTGGCTGTTTATATCTAGCCGGTGCCATGTTTGGGTGTGTGTCTGTGCCGTAAAGCATTTTCGAAACTACAATCTGACTACATTTTCGAGGATACTTCCGCTGCGTCACATCCGGATTGTCTCGGTCCGAACAGATCAAGTTGCATATGCGCTTTTTCACTGGAGAGGCGACATGGGTAAATGACACACCCACCAATCGACCCAGAAATGGATGCAGAACCATCAGCATAACTCTCAACCTGCATACTTAATGTAATTTTGGCTAAAAAAGTTGCATAGTGGGCCTTAAATGATATTCGTTGGTGTTCCTAATCAAGTATTGTAGCGAAATACCGTTTCTGGCGT
This sequence comes from Gadus chalcogrammus, assembly GCF_026213295.1. NCBI lineage: Eukaryota > Metazoa > Chordata > Actinopteri > Gadiformes > Gadidae > Gadus > Gadus chalcogrammus. The sequence goes on along the minus strand of NC_079415.1, from coordinate 25,453,878 downwards.
GTTTTATTTGGCATTTTGTAAATCCATTGAAACCGGACCGGAAACGGAAAGGGGGGCTGGTTGTAGTCGTTTCGCTCGGTTCTAGTCCTACTGTTATGACGGAGAACCGAGCGAAAAGACGAGCCCTCCTTTCCCTTTCCCTTTCCCTTTCCGGTCCGGTTTCCGTTTCAATGGATTTGAAGGCAGGCAGGGGCGATTTGAAGTTAGCCAAATACCTGAGACAGGACCAATATTCAAAATTTCGCTGTTAACCACTATTTCATCCTGGACAAATAACAGGGTATACGCGGGGTTGTTAAAGGTATTAATTGGTAGTAAATGAAATTAGCCCAAATTAAGGCCATTAAAAAGTAATAAACGTCATCTGACAAGGTATTACATTTCCAACAAGGCCTATGAGTTTTTCAATTGGTGTAATTTACGTGCAGGCCTGTCTCCTAAAATTACTAAAACTTTAGATTTATTTTTATGTTGCGAGTAGGACCTGAGCGATATCAATGATGGCACGTGGTGCGTGCACTGAAACAAACTGGACATACCCGGCTGGCTTAGTTATACCCACTTCGCGAGTTCGCTTCTGTTAGTTCAAAGTAATTTGAAAGACAATAATGGGGAAATGCAATTTTCGGACATCTGGCTGGAGGAATCAATCTTTAAAGAATGATCGCAAGAAGAACATTTGTTTGACCGGTTGCCATGGTTATCTCTGTGTGGTTAATTTGTAGTTGCTGTGTTAATTAGCGATGTTGTCCGCTTACTGTTACATTAAACTGTAATCAGAAAACCCGGTTATATGCTAGACCCTATAGTATCTGTGGTATAAAGGCTGGGACGAATTTCGAATTATGTACAATCCATAACGTTAGCCCTCTGTCTCATAGCTCAGCTGACTAAAATACCTCCCGTTGCTAAGTCTGTCCTATTTATGTGAAAGACTTTATATTTGGATTGTGAAACACATGAAATTATAAATTAATGAGCTTAGTTCCTTTTCTTTGGCAAGTGACCATGGTATAAGCGGGATAATGCACTTCGTGGTCTCTAAAACATGTTTGATCGAACATAATTAAAGGGGACTTCTTTTTGAGGGAGATTAAATCAAACAGAGTATACATTTAATAAGTAAAGTAAAGTATTTGAATTGTTTTATAATTTTGGCAAGTAACATTATATACCGAACTTGACCACTGTCAAGGAAAGTGGATTTTTTGCCTGATTCACGTCTTTCTTCTCACTCTGTCAGTAGTCCGGTAACTCATCAACCCCAGTGCGTCCGGTTTCTAAGTGACGTCAACGTCTTTGGAGGACTATTTCTCTGCTGTTTTGGCAAGGAGCCGTGTAATAATGTATAGAACGTCGCCAGTCATTATCGAAAATAATACCCTTCAGGGCAAAGCAAGACACCTCCGCTTCGCATCGCGGTCCGGTTGGCCCTGTCTGGGCTTATTTACCCGATAATGATCGGCGTACTGTACCATAACATTATCCCTTACATATATCATATAAGTCCAGACCAGCATAACGGTTGTGCGCGAGAGACATACGAACGAAAGCTTATCACTTATGTAAATGCCATAGTAGGGTTGGGCAATCGTCTACAAGCTTCCATCGTCCGATAGCGCCCCCTAGCGATCGCCGATAGTCAATACTATCGGGGGGCAACTTTATAATAATTGTATAATATTAATTATTTATAATAATTTATCACTTTGAAAAAAATCGTGTTTTTTTTTTTTCTCATTTTTTCTTAAAAACGATTACAATGGTCTTCCCCTTGGACCAGCGTGAGCCTCCGCTGATTTAAGTTTCGATGCGTCGGCGCCAGCGGCGCTGTCATGATGACACACAGCTCGTAGCTGTGTTCGAAATCGTTCCCTATCACGGATATAGTGCACTATATAGGGTGCTCGCCATTTTGTAGTGTTGTTCGAATTCTCACTGGTTAATTTCATGCCCTATATAGTGCACTTAAAATACCCAAAATGTTAGTGTACATATGATGTTCCCTACGTGTTACTCCCATATACCACAATGCAATGCAGTCGTGTTTTTCCGAGGAGAAGAAGAAGCGATACATTTAGAAATATCAACAATTTATTTGGGATTTAACAAGAAAATGTAACATTCAAAATTAATAAGAAAAACCTTGTTAAAGGAAATGTAACATTCAACATCAATACACCCTCCAGCTTTCCTCGAGAGTGCCTGGTTTGTTTACATGATCTGGGCGCATCTGTCTGCGTCACACAAATACCCGGCGCTTTTACTGACGCAAATGACGTTTAGAAATGTTCAGCGTAGTGTCCGAATTCTCGTTTGTTCGTTCCCTATGTAGTGCACTATATCATGAACACTATAGGGAATAGTGAGTGAGTGAATGGGGAACGATTTCGAACACGGCTCATGTACCACAGCTGTGACCCAGAAATGGTGCAGCGGGGTGTGATGTCATTTCGCCGTGCGAGCAGACCGGTAGGTTTCGAGCCCCTCCCCTCTCCTCTCGCAGCAGTGAGTGAATACGGCAGGTCAGCACTACATAGTATGTTTTCCACCGGTGCCAGTTAATTTCAATTACAATTTGCGGGGCTTTTTAAGTTGTAAAAATAGCTACCACAGCGCTTTTAAAAAAATAAAAAATAATTAAAATATAATTATCGCCTTATTATCGGTAACTTGAGACGATCGACGATGGAATCCATCTATCGTCGATAGTCGATAGAATCGACTATTGGCCCATCCCTATGCCATAGGCCTATATACAGTACATTCGGATTGCATGATAGGAATAGATCTATTCCGATTAGAAATCTAATCGGATCAGAAGTGTCCATGTAAACGCGGCTAGTGTTGTGTGTAACGCGTTACTACGGGGTACTATTTCATGTAAAACCTTAACACTGTAATAACAATATTAACGAGGTAATTATAACTTAATTACAACACTGGACACAAAAACTCTCTCTCTCTCTGATACTCTCTGTCTATGTCTACTTTGTGACATATTGATTAAAAACTATGGACCAAGTCCCGTTGGGACATATTGATTAATCCAACTCCTATGGTCTCTCTCTTGAAGTCGTGCTGGTATTAAAAAATATGGTGATGGTATTACATTTTTTATTAAAAGGTAGTAAATTCAACTGTATAAACCCTGAAACAAGAAAGGGGGCTCAATGTTCGAAATACCGGAATTGTCCTTTAAGTGTGACCCGAGTCCCCATCTGTTGTTTGTGTGTGTATGTGTGTGTGTAGTCATGTGAGAACGCCATCGTGTGCTGGAAGCCGGGCAAGATGGAGGACGACATCGACCGCATCAAGGCCAACGAGTCCAATGTGACGGTGCTGGGCCGCTTCGATTATAGCCAGTGTGACATCTGGTACATGCGCTTCTCCATGGACTTCTGGCAGAAGGTCGGCATCCACACCTTTTTATATTATTATTGGATATGATTCATACTTTGAAGCTGCCTTTGTGGGGTACAAAAACCATAATTTAGTGCTTGATCATTAATCACGGTTAGTAATTATAATGGTGCCGTCATAGGTGAATAAAGAAAAAGATTAACCAAAGGTCGGAAACTCTGTAAATATTAACTCTAAAATATTATTTTAGAAGGTCGGACCTCGAAGGGGATTTTGGAATAGTCCTCTGCTACTATCGATGATGAACCTTTTAGATCATTTGTTTTTCCTGTAGTTAGCTCGCCTTTGACCATCTTGGCAATTCCATTTGTGCTTGGACCCGATGCTTTCTGCTTAATGAACAACCTATCCTCCTCTTATTTGCAGATGCTCGCGCTGGGGAACCAGGTGGGCAAGCTCTACGTCTGGGACCTGGAGGTGGAAGACCCCCACAAAGCCAAGTAAGTGTCACCCGACCGTTCAGGGAGCAAGACGTCCAGTACATGACTGCAGTGCCAATGGCCCTGACGCCGCAGTGGGTCCACGGATACTGCACTGTGGCTGCCCAATGCTGCTAGCGCTTCGAGTGATTGGTTGAAAGCAGAGATGACATTTTGTTGTACTAATCTTGTTTTTGTAATCTAATCTGGTACTCGCCGCTTGTACAATCGCAAAGCCAGACACGCCTCATGTGATGGATAAAAACACCATGCATGCCTCGCGTGTAGGGATGGGGATCGAAACCCGGTTCTATCAAGGACCCGGTTCCACTTTTTTCAAAACCCGAAAATCATTAACGTTTGGGCCAATCGATACCACTATCGAGTCCCGTCGCTCATTTATAAAAAAAAAAAATGTCCTGTAACGTAATGTTGTGTCCCTCGAGTCGCGTCACGGCAAACATGTATTACAAGTGAAACAAGTGAAGTCTGGCGGTAAACTTTGCTCGCGAGGGTGGCTGAACGGAAAGGGGGGAACACAACCTCAATGGCCAAGTACATTAGCATTGTGCATCAAATAAAGGCCAAATGCAGTACCTTCGACTGTCTTCGAATTGAAAAGTCTCCTCCTGTCTCCTGTCGCACCACAGACGGGCCTGTCTTAATCATCCACTCAAAGTACGAAAGGTAATCGCACACAGACATTGTCGCTATAGTCCCGTCAGTTAAAAATTGTGTAATCTGTGTTATAATCGGTAGCATACAAGCTAGTTATCTTCAAAAGTAAATAAAGTTTCAGATGTGCTGCGTGATGATGTGTTGAGGTTGGCTCAGTAAAACGACGGTTATCCTGACGCGTTCAAATGTAACATAGAGAAACGGTAAATTCAGCTTTAGGTGAGAAACATGAGTAATACTGTATTACTCAGGTTTCTGTATTACTAATACAATTATAGCCTATAGTGCTCTAATAATTTTAGTATACATAATTAAAACTACTGATGTATTAAGAATTACATATTTAATTTAAAACACAATTATTTATTTCCCAAATATTTTCCTCATCACTAAAAACACGTATTTCCACCAATTAATAGAAAAGTATCGATAAAGACTCGGATCGTTAAGATCGTTGAGTATCGAAAATGGTATCAGAGATGAGAGATGAGTTTTCTCAGAAGGGTGGCTGGCGTCTCCCTTAGGGATAGGGTGAGAAGCTCAGCCATCCGTGAGGAACTCGGATTAGAGCCGCTGCTCCTTTACTTAGAAAGGAGTCAGCTGAGGTGGTTCGGGCATCTGGTAAGGATGCCCACTGGGCGCCTTCCTTGGGAGGTGTTTCAGGCACGTCCAGTGGGGAGGAGACCTCGGGGAAGACCCAGGACTAGGTGGAGAGATTATATCTCAACACTGGCCTGGGAACGCCTCGGGATCCCCCCGTCAGAGCTGGTCAATGTGGCCCGGGAAAGGGAAGTCTGGGGCCCCCTGCTTGAGCTGCTCCCCCCGCGACCCGACCCCGGATAAGCGGATGACGATGAGGATGAGGATTTACTGAATAAGTTTTTTATTACAAAAAAAAATATCGTATAGCCCTTGTAGTTGTGCAGATATACTCTGAGTGACGAAGAGGTTAAAGCGTTCACCAGGAAATGACGAAAGAAACGTTTACGTGCAGAGTCATAATTGGGTAAATAAACGAGCAAGGCAAGGCAACTTTATTTATATAACACTTTTCATACACAAGGCAGACTCAAGGTGCTTCACATATAACCATTGTCGTACAATAAAATAATAGATACGTAAAAGAAAACATGCAAAGAAATGAGTAAATTAGAAAGTTAAAAAGGCATTTTAGTATTAAAATATAAAATAAAGGCAAAGTTAAAAAAGCTTTTTAGAAAGTGCAATGTATTTAAGATTTAGCTGAAAGCCAAAGCAAACATAAAAGTCTTCAGTCTTGTTTTAAAGGTGCTCAGAGTTGGGGCAAGTCTTAAATCCTCAGGGAGTTCATTCCAGCTATTTGTTGCATAGTAACTAAATCCTGCTTTCCCATGTTTTGTGTTTACTCTATGGATAATTAACAGATTGGTCTCAGAGGATCTTAGTAGTCTAGAAGGCTTATGTAGTGGAAGCATATCAGTTAAATATTTTGGGCCTAAACCATGAAGGGATTTATAGGTTAGCAACATGATTTTAAAATAAATTGTCTGACCTACAGGAAGCCAATGTAATGATTTAAGAATTGGTTTAATATGTTTTGGTCTTTGTTAGAACTCTAGCAGCAGCATTCTGAACAAGCTGAAGCTTCCTCAGAGTTTGTTTTGGGAGACCTGTAAGGAGACCATTGCAGTAATCAAGCTTGCTAGTGATAAAGGCATGTATACGTTTTTGTGAGTCTTCGTAGGACATGAGCCCTCTAAGTCTTACATTTTTAAGGTGAGAATATGCAGGTTTTGTAACTGATGTGATGTGACTTTCGAAATGTAAATCTGAATCCATGATAACCCCTAGATTTCTGGCTTTGATTGAGGTTTTCAGGGACAGAGAGTGAAGGTGTTGGGTTACTTCAAGCCTTTCCGTTTTAGAACCAAATACAATTATCTCTGTTTTGTCCTCATTTAGTTGAAGGAAATTTCGGCACATCCATTCTTTGACTTGCTCAATGCACTGGCAGCGCGGGGGGGCCGATAGTCATTTGGTGATAGCGATACATAGATTTGCGTGTCATCAGCATAGCAATGATGGTCAATATTGTTATTTTGCATGATTTGCCCTAGTGGGAGCATGTTGATGTTGAATAAAGAGGGTCCTAAGATCGAACCTTGTGGGACTCCACATGTCACGTTGGTTGATTCTGATACAAAGTCGCCAATGGAAACAAAGTAGTTCCTATTTTGTAGGCTAGGACCTGAACCAATTTAAGACTGTGCCTGAAAGCCCCACCCAGTTTTCTAACCTGTCCAGAAGTATTGTATGGTCTACAGTGTCGAATGCAGCACTGAGATCAAGCAGCATTAGTATTGAGGTTTTGCCAGAGTCTGTGTTAAGACGGATGTCGTTTAAAACTTTAATGAGGGCGTCTCAGTGGTGTGCAGGGGTTGAAATCCTGATTGGAAGGTGTCATAGCAACCAGTTGATGCCAGGAAGTGATTAAGTTGCTGGAGGACAACTTTCTCAATGATTTTACTTATGAAGGGTAGATTTGATATTGGTCTGTATTTGTTAAAAATAGAGGCATCCGCTTTTTTAAAAGGGGTTTAATAACTGCAGTTTTCAAAGCTTTTGGGAAATTGCTTGACTGGAGAGAGATGTTAACTATCTGTAATATGTCTAGTTCTAGGCAGTTGAAAACATTCTTAAAGAGGTTGGTAGGTAAAGTATCAAGGCAACAGGTGGATGGCTTTAGTTGTGTCACAGTTTCCACAAGAGTTTGAGAGTCTATAACATTAAAGCATGCCATCCTTGCCACGTTACTTTTGCCTTAACAGGGTTGTAGTCCAACATTTTTGTTTGAAGTGGAGATATTGATGGGCGTCTGATGCCTTCAATTTTATCATTATAAAAAGCTGCAAACTCATTGCTTTTCTGCGTGGAATGGAGATCAGGTGGAATTTGTGTGTGGGGGTTGGTCAGTCTGTCAACAGTTGCAAATAGGGTTTTTGCATTATTAGTGTTGGTTTTAATGATATTGGAGAAAAATGTTTCTCTAGCACTTTTTAAGTCTAAATTGTAGGCACGGAGGCTCTCTTAATAGATATCATGGTGAATATGAAGTTTTGTTTTACGCCAGATGCGTTCAACCTTCCTGCATTCTTTTTTCTGTGCTGTTACAGAAACAGCTGTTCTCCAGAGTGCCTTTTGCTTTCCAAAGACTTTTCGTTTTAACCTTATAAGGTGCAATGACATCTATGACTTTCAAAATTTTCACATTAAAGTTTTCTACAAGATCATCAGCAGAACATGGGTTGAGAGGTGGTAGCAAGGAGATGGCCTTTTTAAAAAGTACATTAGAATCTTCATTGATATACCGTTTTTTGACAGTATTTGATTTTGTCTGTATGTCGGGAATAAAAGATATGTTAAAGAAAACACAAAAGTGGTCAGACAAGGAAGGATCAGTCACAGAGAGATCAGAAACATTGAGGCCCTTTGTGATAACCAGGTCTAGAGTGTGCCCCTTACAATGAGTAGCCTCTTTCACATGTTGAGACAGTTCAAATGTGTCCAAAATGGTAGAACGTTTTTTTGCACACTTGTCATTCAAATCATCAGTATGAAAATTGAAGTCACCAGTTATAACTAGACAGACAAATTCTGTGGAGATGCTAGACAATAATTCTGTGAAGTCAGGAGGAGAAAGTGGAGCTGGAGTTGTTGTGGCTATGGGAGAGATGAGGCTGGAGGTCATCGTCGATGGGGGAATGCAGAGGAGGGGGTCTGTGGGCTGTCTGCTGTCTGTGTGTCAGATAGTGGCAGAGTAGATGTGTGGAATAAGATCTCAACAGGACTTTGAAAATCCATGTAAACACCTTTATCAGATATACTTCGGACAGAAATCGGTACATGAACGGACAAGCAAAATCAGATAAGAATACCTAGATAACTCGTTCATAGTCCGCTTTCTACCTGCATGTAAACCAGCATCATATCGCTGTTCGCGTTCTGCGCGTGCTCGAGATCTTGTAGCCGGGGGACTTGTGCCGGAAGTAGGAGACGGTAGTCGTGTTGTTGTCGCCATAGATATATAAACAATTCTTATTTCTTTATAAATCTAAATATTTAATTATTTCTTTATGTTTATGGTTGACAAGAAACGCGATTTATTTAAAAAGGTGACGCAGAAGATGAAGGAAGCCGGTGTCATGCCATTACCCCATACGAAAAGTGTATCATCAACATGCATTCAGTACACACAACGCTTCGATTTCACCCAAGGCTGAATTAAAAGTACATGTTTTCCTAAACGTTGGTCATCAATGAGGTTGTAAACTAGTAACACATCTGGGCACATCTATCAAAATAAACGTTTTTTTTATCTGACGTGTATACTATTTTTACTCATTGCGCCTGGACCGAACCGACGGGGATATTCTCTGATATTATGAATCTTAAGAGTATCGGGTTCTCCGAATCTCAGGTACTTCCACAACAAAGATTCGTAGTGAGGGTTATCTCGGCCATGGTGGAGGAAGAATTGGGGGAAAGGAACTTTGACTTTGACTCTCTGAAGTCCAGATTTAAACGCCACATGGAGGAGAAAGGGATTGTTGCCGTATGCGGGAAAGCTGTCAGTTCACTTCGGGTCCATGTCATTTCTCCGACGCTCCATTGTTCCGTCCTCTCGGTCGTATGCGGACTCCTCCGGCTGACATGGACCCGAAGTGAACTGACAGCTGTCTATTGAAAACAACTTTCTCGAATGGCGCTGTCACACTAAATTTGTACCGGCTGCAAAATTTGTACCGGGCGCGTCATCCATACGTAATCTACTACAAATCTGCCTGGCAACAGATGATCGCTTCGTCCGTTGCCTGGCAACGGACGATCGCGTCGAATGACTGAAAGGTTCACGAACATTCGCGAACCTTCTATCTAGCGATCCGTTATCTGTATTGTGCTATTTCGTCCTTGACCTGCTTTAAACACTCAGTTTACTTGCTAAATTTGATTAAACAATTAAATACAATACAAATATAAAGTAAAAACAAGTGTTATCTAGATCCGTTTTCTGTATTATGTTATTTCGTCTTTGGCAACATGAGCGCGAATGTTTTTTGAAACCCGCTTTAAACACTCAGTTTACTAGCTAAATTTGATCAAACAATTAAATACAATACAAATATAAAGTAAAAACAAGTGTTATCTAGCGATCCGTTAACTGTATTATGTTATTTCGTCTTTGGCAACATGAGCGCAAATGTTTTTTTTTAAACCTGCCCGGCAACAGACGACGCGATCATCTGCTGACAGGCAGGTTTGGAATGGATTACGTATGGATGACGCGCCCGGTACAAATTTGGCAGCCGGTACAAATTAAGTGTGACACCGCCTGAGTTTGTTGTTGCTGGTGACGTAAAGAGGTCAGCCGGTGGCTCTACTACCATTCGTTGAAAGGGCTACAGCGCCAACTAGCGAAGGGGTGTCAGCCATGCTCCGCCCATTATTCAATTCTCTGAAAGACCATGTACATTCAGACAAGTGACACGGTCCGTTCGAGTAGCAAAACCGGTATATGGCTTAACCCGATCTAGCTGTCCCATGTAAACGCACTGAGTGACTCATTGTGTTCAATAGAAGCAGGTGGGTGGGGGGGTGGTTGTCGAACATTGTAAAAACCCACATCACACTCCCTCGAGCGTGCATCAGATGGTGAGACAGTGGCTGTTTCACCCACCTGCTTCTATTGAACCCAATGAGTCACTCAGTTTGTAGATAAAGGTGGACGACTTAAATTTTCCGTAGAATCTTCCCCTTGGGAGGTGTTGCTCAGGAGATTCCACTGAAAGTAGAAGTAGTCTACTACAGGTGTCCTTTTTCTAGGTCTATGGGCATCAGATCATATTCATTTTTTCTACTGCACGTGATTTAGCAGCTTCCTCAATCCTGGGCGCAATGGCTCAGGAGGTAGAGCAGGTTTACTGGCAACCAGAAGGTTGCTAGTTCCATCCCTGGCTATGTCTGGATGTCCCTGAGCAAGACTCCCTAACCGTTCCAGACGAGCTGGCTGTCCCCTCACATGGTTGACCCCTTCCACCATCAGTTCACACAGTCGGTGTGTGAATGTGTGTACGACCTGGTCAATGTCAGTCCATTTAGCAATTACATTTTGGGGATTTTGCTGATGCTTTTATCCAAAGCGACATACAACCATTCACACATTCACACACCGACGGCGGAGTCAACTTCGCAGGGCGACAGCAGTCAGCTGCTCAGGAGCAGTCAGGGTGAGGAGTGTTGCTCGGGGACACTTTGACACTCGGCTATGTCTCTCTCCAGGTGCATCACCCTGACCCTGCCCCGCTGCACCTCGGCCATCCGCCAGACCAGCTTCAGCCGGGACAGCAGCATCCTGATCGCCGTGTGCGACGACGCCTCCATCTGGCGCTGGGACCGCCAGCGCTGAGCTCCATCCCTCCGCCACTTGCCACCTTCACCCGTTCAACCATAGGGTCCCTGCCCTGTGCAGCCGCCACGGGGGTCGTTTCCCCATGGGTCAGAAACAGTTGTTATTTTTTAGCAAGTGTTTCGTTCAACGAACTGATACCTGACCCTGGATGAGTGTTGTCTTGGGAGGGGCTGTACCCCCTTCCCTTTGAGAAAGGGAATTACGCGTCACAGAGCGCTAAACACAGGTCGCCCATTTTCTGGCTATTGAAATAGACTGTTCAGGTGAGTTTGTCTCAATAAAATCCCCTTTTTCTTTCATTATGTACATCTCGGTTTTTTTCATTTGCTGTAGAATATCTTCGCTAGCAGACACGCGTCCAACCGTCTTGCTCTGAAAGGAGCAAATCGCAACCGCTATACACCCAAGAGTTACAAATACCATGTAAAACTACTCCCTCTTTTTTATCAAACAATGACGCAATAATAGACTATGCTAAACCTGAATACGTCCTCTGGTTCATTCTCCTCCCTCTTGATTGTACAACCCCATGAAGATCAGTCTGTCCACAAAGAGACTTCCTGTTTATCAGAATGATGGAAGAACAGGAATGTTTTTATGTCACACGCAAAGGAAATATTTGTTGATAATATTCGACATTCAGGCCTGACCTGCATTCCACTCACAGTATCTTAGTCATGGGTTTGCTTCCCTTTTGCTTTTGCTTCTCTAGAATCCAGAAGTAAGTTCTGGGAGTTTCCAAACATGTGTTTAAATCTGTCACACCTACATTCGTTGGCAAGCAATTGCTTTCAATTTGTTATGTTTTGCTTGGAGGTCCACATGATGATACAATATAAAGTCAATGTTTTGCATTGTCTCTTGTGTGTCTCTTTACTAATAACATGTATCTTCTGTGATTTTGACTTCAAATAAAACCTATTTTTCTATGGAGGTATTCTGTCGAATGGCATTTCCTCTGAAGGACCAACTTACTAACAGGTAGGAATAACTTAATTGATAGCCAGCGGGGCAAACCCCTAATAAGAAACAATCCCTTGTGATAAGGCAGAGAAGTTATCTCTGATTTGGTTCGTGATTTAATTTAGTTTCAATTTCATTTTGACCATATTTCAAGCCAACACCAGTTGTAAATGGTTTCTTCTGTACATATTGGACAACACTATATAAAGTGATCATAGGTTTACCTGGGTCAATTAAAACCTCTAGGCGTGCCCTATTTACTATTCTGCCCACTTCCGATATAAATTGAATTCTAGTGATGGATTTCATGATTCTTTTCCTTGATACGGTTCGCATCTGTCAGTTCGCCAGGAAGAATCGGGAAGCAATTCCTTATGTGGTTCTTGTCTTCTGTTTATAACATCCGAGAACGCGAGTCATTCAATGTGCGTCATTTTGATGACTGGTTTCGCTCTCGGGAGGCGGTAATTTCCAGCGATGAACCAACCATATTAAATGGTCCAGCGGTGAAAAACCCAGTGAACAGACCCTACAAGACTGCATTGATGTTGAAAGCAGCGTACCTAATCATCGTGTCCGTGCTTACGGGTGAGTCAAAACACGCTCACCTGAAGCAGTATTTTATTAAGAATAAAAAATGTACTGTACGGCTCTCAGCGCTGGAGGTTTAAAGCTGGACGCTACTGGTGATATATTATATAATATTTTTATACCGTTTGTTCTGTTTGCCTTCACTTTAGCGTCTATTTTTGTTTTCATTAGTAAGCCTACTTTGCATTTTTTTTGTAGGCCTATTGTATCTTGTGTTTTCCACTGCTGCTGGCTGTTGTTGTAACAAAGGAATGTCCACTCCCGGGATTAATAAATTGGTAATCTTATCTTATTTTATCTGCTAAACAGTATCCAGGAATCACAGCTGTAGCCCTAGTGGCGGAGCCAGAATAATTTTATAGGGGTGGCCAGACTGGGACCAAAATTCTCATAGTGGTGGCCACATAAATCAGAAACATGATTGTGTTTTCATTAAGCATCTAAAGTCGGCTTTACCTGATAGTATTAGGCCTTTTCATACCACTGACATGGTTACCAGGCAGCGGAAAAAACAACTTGTTTATTCTAACTATTCTAGTAGTCCCAGTCCCCAATCCCATTATACTAAATTGATGGAGTTAATTTACCCATCTAGAGGGTACATCTAGAGAAAATAAGTCCATTATTTTAGTGTCTCATTTTTTTGGGGGGATTTTCACTGGCTACAATATTGCATCGGTCAGTTGTCAAATTTGCTGAAGAAAATGTTAAACTTCAATAATTGTTCATAGTCAACTTATAGTGCATTTATTTAAGCTCTCAACAGCATAACCATACAGCTTCGCCTTCGCCACATCGCCGGGAAAACACGGCACACGCAAAGTAGGCTACATCCATGGAATCAGCCGTTCAAAACCAGTCTGCATGAATCGTATGACAACTGGATGGCAGGGGATGCGGACAAGGAATACACCCAGGGGAGAACATGAGAGCCCCAGCTCGCCGCATAGCCTGGGTGCTTTAAGCATGGAATAAGCTGGATACGGAGTGGGTGAAAAACTAGTGTGTGTGTGTGTGTGTGTGTGTGTGTGTGTGTGTGTGTGTGTGTGTGTGTGTGTGTGTGTGTGTGTGTGTGTGTGTGTGTGTGTGTGTGTGTGTGTGTGTGTGTCTCTTGGTAGCCTACCCTAGAAAGCACATTTAACTCTGACTGATCCAAAACTAAGGAAATCCTTAGTTTTGGAACCGGGGTTGTATTGTGGCAGGCAATTTAGCCTCCCCCCGCAAATGTCCCCTGTTAAGACAGACTACAAGTCGGAAATTGCTGGAGAGGCCTGTGGTGGCCTCTCTCGATGGCGAGGCTGTGCTCACTGAGTCCGTACATAGTAAAGGATTTCCTTAGTTTTGGATCAGTCACAGTTAAATGTGCTTTCTAGGGTAGGCATTAAGTGCTCTCGTAGTTCATTATCGTGAATGTTGTAGCGTACATGGGTCGTCGGCGGTTCCATTGCGATGTGTTTGTCTTAAAACTTACAACCTAAAATATGCCATCGCTTTCTGTGATAAGTTGCTCAACTTGTGATGTTCTGATATAATATAAACACTCATTTTGACTAATATTGTCAGAAGGAAGAGTGCCTCGAACTAAATGAAAGTATGGGCATATAACGCGGTTATATGCTATAGACCCTATAGTATCTGTGGTATAAAGGCTGGGACGACTTTCAAATTATAAATATGTTCACTTTATGTTGAAAGAATAGACCGTCGCGATTCCCATTGAAACAAATGGCGCGGTGATTATTCTTCAAAACGAGAGCTGGTCAATTGTGAAAAATGAATTAAACTGTAATCAGACAACGCAGATATGCTATAGACCCTAGACGTATCTGTGGTATAAAGGCTAGGACGAATTTCGAATTATAAATATGTACACTTTATGTTGAAAGTAGGCTATAGACCGTCAGATCACTATTTATGTGAAAAACTTTATATTTGGATTGTAAAACGCATGAAAATATAAATGAATGATCTTAATTTATTTTCTTTGGCAAATGACCGGTATAAGCGGGATAATGCCCTTCGAGGTGTCAAAAACATGTTTGATCGATCGTAATAGGGGACTACTTTTTGAGGGAGATGAACTCAAACTGAGTATACATTTAATAAGCATGCAATACGAATAAGAAAAAGCATAATTATTAAAGTATTTGAATTGTTTTATTATGTTGGCAAGCAAGAAGTAGAATAAATGGGTTAATCAGTCTTATTAAAAGGGTTTGTGCAACCAACCGCACAACAAGACATGATTGCTGCTCTTGTCGCTCTCGTCTCTTTCTGCAAACGACATGCGCGTAGAGCGGGGAGTGACGTAGAGTGACGTAGACTGATAATCCCTCTATAGATGCCCCAGGACCGAACCAACCGAGCAAAAACTATTTGTTCCCATGGCAACAACTCAATTAAACAAGATGTGGTCGCAGCGCTGCCACCGACGCTCCCAGGACCTCTCGTGGCACTCGGCGACCACTGCCGTGATCGCCACAATAATCTAATAATATATTTTTATCAATACAGCGGACTGACTTATATGTAACAAAACCGAACTATGAAAATCAAAGTTCAGATTTGTATAAGTGATGATGAACGTTGACCGTTGTTTGGTTGATTCGTACCATATTATCTGTTATATTATTATATGATGATAGCTCCCACAATCATAATTCTTGGGCGCTGCTACTGTGTGGTAGTGGTGGGTCCGGGGAAATACATGGACTAGGGGACGTGATATACACGGATACATAGGGTGCAGTTTACTTCAAATGCCTGCCTGCATTGTAATGTCATTTATAATGGCTGCTATAGATTATCTGGGACTGTTGTTTTTGTTTGTCTGATGTGCTTTTGATATGGATGCGTCTGTGTGTTCTGTGCTGTACCACAAATTGCCTCTTTGAGTACATTAAAGTCTGAGTCATTGTCATTCGAAAATGACAGGATGAAAAAAGTAAAACACTTGAAATACATTTCAACACAAATACTTTCTGAGCATGACTAGTGTGATGATAACCCGACGGTCGTGACTCTCTTGATACACAGCCGGCGTCCAGGCACTGCACCCTGCGGGGGTTTTAACGGTGGACTTCGGGCAGGACGCAGAGCTCAACTGGCTGCTGCCGGGGTCTGATGCCGTCGCACAGGTCAACGTGCAGAAGAGACTGAAGACCAACAACGCTTCTCCTGAGTACATAGGGAGCTACAGCAAGCGGCATGGACTGGTGATATCTGACTTGTTCCAGGGCAGAGTCGAGTGGGGTCTTCCGTCCACCTCCGCCCCGGCCATCACCATAAAGAACGTGACATGGAGCGACGAGGCGTGTTACATATGTACCTTTAATGTCTACACTACTGGCTCCCAAATCCAGAAAACCTGTCTCAGTGTTCAAGGTATAACCCATCTATCTCCATTTTTTTGGCCGTCTTTTAACATAATTTCAAATAACAAGGCTATATACCTAAACTTACTATAGACGATATCAATGAAAGATCTACAACAAAGCTAGCCTAAACCATTAGTAAATCTGAATGGTTAAATTTAAGTATATGCTAAGAGATGGGTATGAGATTAGATCTGGTTAAGTTTAGGTATTGGGTTAAAGATAATTAAGTTTAGGTATTAGACTGATCTCGGATAAGTCTAAGGTCACTATCTGAAAACGAAAATTCAGCCTTTCCCTGAATCCTGAATACACATATCCTGGTAATCTAGCTTCTTGAAACAGGGCCCATAAGTACACCTTTGCTCTATGTCCCTTCAAAAAAGAACCGTAGATTTCCATAGCAAATACTCTCAAGCCGCAGAAAAGAAGCAGAGGTAGTCTTCAATTCACGATTCTCTAAGCTGCCACCATGCCCAACGTCAGGGCAAGTTACTCATTATAGGGCAGATAAAGGGCATCCTCTAGGCAGTAAAACAAAGCCAAGTGGCAGGCTGGAGCAATCCCCCTCTCACACACACATAAAATGTCAGCCCAATTTTTGACTACATAGCCACGGGGGGGTATGCACAAGGGCTGGGCTGTCACATGCCCCCCCCCCCCAACCCAAACCCATTTCTGAAGTAATAAACAAACAAGATAAACAAGACTGCCTTGTTTTTTACCCAGGTATTTCAAACATAACGATGGATGTGAAACAAACCAAGCCCAGAGAACTGGTGGTCAGCTGTGCCGCTACGGGGAAACCAGCGCCAAACATCAGCTGGGACACCGCCGGGATCGGTAACGCCACAGAAACCCCCAGTCTCCGGGTAGAGAACACTGACAACACGGTCACCGTCAGCAGTGAGCTTACCCTGGTGCTGCCCGCCTCGGCGGACTCGGTGGGCTGTCTGGTCGACGGTGGCTCCAGCGGGCCGAGGCGGGAGCAGATCTTACTCCCCCTTTTAAACAGAGGAGGAGACAAGGAGGTGGAGAATGGTACGTAGAATAGTAGGACCACCATCGACACAATAACATTGGGTAATTATGGCCTCTATAGGCTTAAAATGTTAGAAGGGTTGTGGGAAGAGAGTCCGAGGGCGCAGGGGGGATATGGGGTCTAAGGGCCTGAAAAAAGGGGCGGAAGTAGCTCAGGAGGTAGAGCAGGTTGACTGGTAACCAAAAGGTTACCGGCTCCTCCTACCTGAGTGTCGAGGTGTTCCTGAGCAAGACGCCTCACCCTGACTGCTGCTGACGATCTGGCTGCTGACGAGCTGGCTGTTGCCCTGCGTGTTTGACTCTTTGAATGCATGAAGGAATGGTTGAAAGTCGTTTTGGATAAAAGCATCATCAATGATCATGTAAATGAAAAGGTATTTTGATGTACTTTGAGTTTGGAGCACAAGACGGTCACAAACTCATTGGCGGATACTGGTAGAAAAAAAAAGGATTGCCTGTTTATCTTAATAAACATGGAAGATGCACCAACACGTCTATGAAACTAGCACTATTCCATCTGTGAGCGCCCGGCATCCTGTATCAGAGAAGTAGAATCACTTTCACTCTTGTTTTCATGGATAATCACGTGGGATAGCTTGGACAGCTGACTAGCAGACAATGCGCCGCCAATAACGTGGGAACAGACCTCCTCTTTCATCCACTATTTAATCCACTTCCATATAATTGTCAGATTGATGACTTGTGTATTTCTTTTCAGGAAGTCAAAGATCTGCTGGCACGATACCTGGCATCATATTATCTTTATGCAGCATGATTGCTATCGCCATTGTGGCTCTAATGGTCTGGAAAGGAAAGAAGGTATTGTATTTCAATGTTTTCTTTTCATACCTGTTATGAAAGATGTTGATTCAGTAGTTATAAAGAAATCAAGGGCAAAAAACAGCAGAAGAGAGCAAGATTTTAAAAGTAAATAATAAAAAGAAACATCCCCTCTCTGTCTGCTCCCTCCCTCCCTACGTTTCTATGCTATTGAAATGTTGCAGTTCACCCACCACCTGTGGTTGACTGGCAGGAGGGACTAACCAAACTAGTGACAAAAAACATGCCCTGATTGTTCAGAAACGAGCCAGGAGCCATCTGAAACCTACATGGTCTCATACACAGTCACGTGTAGTCAGATTTTTATCAGTTATAGCTGGCGGATGGCTAGGCCATTTCTTACAAATTGCTCTCAAATAATCAATCTTTAATCTGATATACAGGACCTTAAGTAGAACATTTCTTAAGATAATGTTTCTGGATTTTCCTGTACTTAAACTACTTTTTTAATTTTTTCAGAGGATACCTTTCAAACAACAGATTATGTCTTCATCTATGTTAAACTTGTGTAAGTTAACCTTTGACTATTTGTAAATAAATACTTGAAGTGTTTGGGACGATGTTGAAGTTTATACTAACTATCATTTGTTTCCCTAGGTTTATGTGGAAAGAAGTCGGCCGGTCATATGAAAGAAGAAATGGAATTTAAAGGAGGGACAGAAATAGTGTAACCTTATAATTCCCATTGTTAATATTATTTTAATTTTAATTTTAATTATACTGTTATTTTATTGTTATTAAAATTATACATTTTTAGATAACATTTAAATAGATAGTTATGTTGAGAAGATATTGGTTCCTACTAGGGGTTTGCATCTCTCCTTTATAGGACGATCCGATACGTATCTAGATAGGCCTACATGTGCTACGATACGATTCAGGGACCATACATTTGAGTATGGAACGATTAGATGCGATTCGATTTGGATCTAACGATCGCACTGGATCTAACGATCCAGTGCGATTTGATAAATATGATTCAATCTGATAGATAGTTAAAGGTTGGTTATGGGATTTGCGAAACGCCAGCAGATTTTGCAAATACACAACTCAAATGTTCCTACCCCCTCTCCTCCAACGCTGACTCTGACTCCACCCATTCCATGTCATGGACGCGCAATCATGCTCGAGTGAACACCGATGCGCGAGAGAGAGCCATTAGCTAGTTAGCTAGCTCCAGTAGCTACCGCAGGATAACAACAAACAGAAGCTTGCTCTGGGTCACAAGCTTTGAGTATGTGCACGAAGGGGTCACGCGCTTGGATCGGGGGAGGGGGAGTGCAGTACGACCGTTTGATTGACGTACTTACTGTCCAATGCCACTCGGTGGGTCTGGAAATCATTGGCTGGAGTTTTTCGAGCCCTGCCCGTTCCACAGATGATTGGCTTGTTTAATTTTCATGTCAGTACTTCTAACTCAGTGGCTGTAAGTGGGTTATGATAAGGATTTCAAGTAATTTTGCAAAAATGGCCAAAAAAGAGAATTCCATACCCAACCTTTAAGTTTCGTTTTACGGATCCGTATGGAAGCGGAATGAAATGAATGGACAATGCTATCTTGATATCAGGCTAAAGCTTCACTCAACCGATTCGCAATGTTTAGATCGTTGCATCGGCAGATTCTTGGTCATTTTAAATTCATTCAGGGGCCCACGATGATGTAGTCGCATCTGTTTTAATCTGACCGGACACCGATTCGTATCGGTGAATCGTTACATCCCTAGTTCCTACCCACCATTTTGTTTTAGGGGGAACAGTTAAGTGGTGTAAACATTTCATAAATTATAAGACTACATATCAAACAATCAATCTTTTTTTTTTTCCAGAAGCAAGCTGAGTACCTTGTGTCATTCTGAGAAACATCAGTTAGAGACGTAATATCTTATGTTATTTATGTTTTGGAATGCTCTCTGTGAGATTTTTTTTATGTTGGGCGTACTAAACGATGACTACAAGACCGCCTCGCTGAACATAGGTATGCCGCAAAAATAGAAAACTGATTATGCTATGACAAGACACTTCAAAGGAGGCGAATAATGATAACGGCATACTGTTCACCGCCATAGGGATTGATAATGTGCCTCTTACCTCTAGGAAGGGTGATAAACAAAAACAGTAAACCAAAAAGAAAGTCGCTGGATCTATAAAATAGATGCTATGGCATTCGCAGGATTGAATGATTCTATTGAAATAGTGGTCTTCCTTTAGACTGAGCTGTTTGTGACTGTTTAAATTATTATGAACGCTTCATATTAAGGTCCTTGTATTAAGCCTTAGTTCATATGTAATTAGACCTTATTATACGCTTGTGTTAATAAGAATATCAATAAGTGTTAATAATAAAATAATAAACATGTCTATCGTGAGATTATAAGACTTTTATAAGCACTTATAAGAAACTTGTTAACTATTTATTGATTGCTACATAACATTAATAATGGTCTTGTATATAATAATGAGATTCTTATAGTTGTTAATAAACGCATTACAAACCCATTTATTGAGTCTTACTAACTTACCTATTATGTCATTGTTAAATCTTTACTTAGCATTTGCTATGCTTAATCATAAATCCTTTATTAAATTGCTAATCATTCATTTTGCAGGTACAGGATCTAAAGCGGGATCCATGCTTATTAAGGTTTATAAATCCTTTATTAAACTGCTAATTATGCATTTTGCAGGTACGGGATCTAAAGTGGGAACAATGCTTATTAAGGTAAATAAGTTCTTTATAACTGTTAAAGGGACTCTCACCTTTGTTGCATTTTTACACTTTTTTTGGATAAGGTTAAATTGGTATTAATAAGGTAATAACACTCTAATATGCAAGACAGACCCACCAGGAGTAAAAACAAACAATTATTTTACTCTCATAATATTTAGTGAAAACTTCAACCAATACAATTATTCGGACCGAATTACCTTATTGGCCGACAGACCTGTCTGTTTGCTGCATGGATATATAAGGTTTTCCGTCTGCTTCTTGTGGCGCATTCGGGCCCGCGTCATCAAGGCGCGTCCTCAACTAGAGGGTTTGTTTTGATTCCACGGCAGACAGTAGCGAGTAGCGACCGTAGCGACTGACGATGGCAGACCAAAGTGGTCCACGGCGTACTGAAACTGCACCATTCAGTCCGATTAGGGGACTCATCTCGGACTCAGACTCACAGAGTTACCCTCCTCTGGAGCCTCAGGAAGACCTCCAGACTGTTGGCCACCAACTGCATCATTCAGTCCGATTAGGGGACTCATCTCGGACTCGGACTCACAGAGTTACCCTCCTCTGGAGCCTCAGGAAGACCTCCAGACTGTTGGCCACCAACTGCACCATTCAGTCCGACAAGGGGACCCGATTCGGCCTCAGAAGCCAAGTGGTCCCGCTCCCCTGGATGATTCTCAGGACCTCCAGACCGTTGGCAACCAACCGCACCACTCAGTCCGATTAGGGGACCCGTTTCGGACTCAGACGCGACGTTGTCCCGCTACTCTGGAGCTCCAGGAAGACCTCCAGACCGTTGGCAACCAACCGCCACACTCAGTCCGATTACGGTACCCATTTCGGACTCAGACGCGACGTTGTCCCGCTACTCTGGAGCTCCAGGAAGACCTCCAGACCGTTGGCAACCAACCGCCACACTCAGTCCGATTACGGGACCCATTTCGGGCTCAGACGCGACGTTGTCCCGTTAATCTGGAGCTCCAGGAAGACCTCCAGACCGTTGGCAAACAACCGCACTATTCAGTCCGATTAGGGGACCCATTTCGGCCTCAGACGCTACGTTGTCCCGCTACTCTGTTTGTAATACTCATACACCTTTCTATATTATGACCCCTGGGAGTCTAAACATAACCCATGGGAGTCTAAACATAACCCATGGGAGTCTAGAACTTTTGTACTGTAGCGACCCTGGGACAGTTAAATAGTTTGTGTGTTATGTGTTACATTATATTTCGTTGTCCGTTATGCCAGTTGTTCTATGTGCATGTATTGTAATGTTCTTCTTGTCAATCAGCGTGGGGGCGAATCATTAGGTCAGCTGGGGGAGGGCCTTGGAAGAACAGGAGGGTGGGGGCCTGCACGCGAGTGAGACCGTGTTGGGGGTTGCCGGGGTAACCGGGGTTTGTTTTGTGTCGGTTTTCTGCCGTTGGTTACAATGTTACGGGTTTCAGTGACCTGGTTTTGGTTCATTAAAACTACCTTCAACTACTAATGACTCGACATCATTATGTCACCGGCGAGGTCGTTACAGTACTCGTTAAAAAATAACGCTTAGTTTTGTACTCCAAAAAATAACGCTTAGGGGGTGGGGCATTGGAGGAAGGCGGGATGATTTCAATGTGCTGTAATTCTCAAATGCAACAAAGGTGAGAGTCCCTTTAATGAGTATCTACTATATATTATCAAGTTCGATAAAAGATAAAATAAAAAATACATATACCGTAAATCAGTGATTTTCAACCTTTTTTGAGGCGCGGCACACTTTTTACATTTACAAAATCCTTGGGCACACCACCAACCAAAATGACACAAAATGACACTCTAACACAGTACATATAATACATATTGTAGTGCCGATTTGTCCTCAATAAAACAATAACTTGAAAATTAAATCAAACAAAGCAACGTAATCAAACTAGCCACTGAGGCACCAGGGGGGACGAATCTTAGGCAGTGCAGGGGAAAGAGTCAACTGTCCAGTCGTGAATTTAGATTTCTTCAGGTTGATTTTCCGATCTTCCAAGCAAACAAAACAAATGTGCAACAGTGTGTACCAGCAGCCTCAGTCCTTTGGCACACTGGTTGAAAATAACTGCCGTAAATACAATGTTATGGCGGTAAAGCACATCTTTTGAAATATATATATATTTTTAATTTTAAAAACGTTTTCTTGAACATAAACATTTAAAAAAAACGGACTAAACGAATCCGGCTTCTCCATGGCCTCAGGGAATGGTTGGAAATTATTCTGGCTGGTATTTCTTCTT
This sequence comes from Gadus chalcogrammus, assembly GCF_026213295.1. NCBI lineage: Eukaryota > Metazoa > Chordata > Actinopteri > Gadiformes > Gadidae > Gadus > Gadus chalcogrammus. The sequence goes on along the minus strand of NC_079415.1, from coordinate 25,431,115 downwards.
GCTGTATAAAGAAACACATAGAACGTTGACCACATAAACAGTTAGCAGATAGGTTACAATAAGCATTAAGCCGTTCAGACATGGATTCATGACACAACTGTTAGAATTAGATACGTTTGGTTACCTAGTTTCATATGATAGCATAAGCTAAACGTCAGTTCAAATGTTGCACGCCAAGCCTCTGAAAGAAAGTAATGTAAGCTATAAAAGTTCGCTAGCAAACAGCTTGCTAGCTAGAACCGGCTACCGTTACTATAGCATCACATTCTTAAGAGTCTTGCTGTAATCCATTTGGATGGTACGTTGGTACGTGCAAGTCGTAAGTTGACTTGCACGTACCAGACTCCTGAGCCGGTCAGCGGTCTGTAATCCAATACTATCGGTGGTAAACTCTGCATCCCCCCCAGTCCAGAAATCTATGAATGGGACAAGGTTAACGGACTCAGTCCTGTAACCAATGGGCCGTCTCGGGCCATGCGACAACGACGTTCAGGGAGGCTCCGGCGGGGAGGTATCCAAAGCCGTGTCACAGGGTCCATCTGCTGCCTGTTAAACAACACCCTGGGGCATCACCGGCCCCGGGTGGACAGGCAGGGGCTGGCGGTCCAGGGTTGCGGGTGGCGGCAACAGGGCAGTTGGCTGCTGCCAGGCATAGGGGGTGGCTGGAGCTTAGCCGTGAAGGAATTGCTGGTTGCGCAAAGTCAGGCACCCAGATCCGTCAACTCTAACCCGATACTGATCGTGACCCAGCGACTCCACCACGACCCCTGACCTGTCCCACTTGTGTGGACTTGGGCCCTGCTGATTCTGGAGGAATACGGTCTCACTAAGTACCAATGGGCGGAGTGGTCTTGAGTGAGCCCTCAAAGACTCAGTGGTGCGGGACATCTGGGTCCGAAGGGCATTCTCCTTCGCCGCCCATGCTTGATGCCAGAGCAGCCGGATATGAGGGTTTGAGGACTTTCTAGTCTGTTGACGAACGAAATTGAGTCTCGAAGGGGCGACCCAATATAATCTGCGCCGGTGAGAGGTTGCAGTTGGGGTCAGGTGTGTTGCGCAACTGTAACATGGCACGCAAAAAGCGATCATGATCAAGACCACCAGTTGGGCCAGTGTTGGACACCAGAAGGCACTTAGCAGTCTTCACCGCAACGTCTGCCCTCCCATTCGTCCTCTGCATGGCTAACTTTGAACTCTGGACCACCATCGCTCGAATGTTCCTCCGGCATGCCTCCTAGATCAGTGCCTGCTGTGGAGCATAGGACCTCCACCCAGCAAACACTGCCTCGAATGGAGTGGAAGGTGGTGAGGATGGTAGGGGGGGCGTGGCTGCCTGTGACGGAGCATTGCGGTTACAGTCCGAACATCCATACCTGGTGGCCCGGATGTCCCTCGACATCCCGGGCCAGAAGACGACGGCATGGGCGTGCTGCTCCAACGCAGAAGCTCCTTGGTGGGCGGCATGGAGGTGCCGAAGGATTCTTTCACGGAGGGACGGTGGAACCACGACACGGTTGTAATATAGGAGGATGCCATCCTGCGCGTAGATGGACCCACAGACTGGGGACAGAGGTCATTAACGTCCACCCTACCCTCATGCTCGATCAGGTACAGAAGGTGGCCGAGGCACGCGTCAGCTGCCGTCTCTCATGCGAGAAGGGACCATGAGAAGGCTCCTAGTCCTTGTGCATCGTCACGGATGTAAGCCATAAGTACTGATTCTATGGCGTTATGAATGCTTGGCGATCCCAACGAGAGGCCGTTTGCAGAGCCCGAGAGGGAAGGATGCCTCGAAGTCGCATCAGCGTCATGGTTTCTCTTGCCAGGCCGGTACACAATGTCAAAGCGCCATGGGAGGGTACGCAGCTTGAGTCTGAACAGGCATGAGTTTGTAATCTCATCCTTGTGTGAAATACCGTGTCTGCTCCAGGCCCCAGGCCATGGACAGGGCCTCTCCTTCGATGGCCGCATAGCGTTGCTCTGCCGAGGATAGGAACCGTGAACCGGCGAGGGTGATCCGCCATCCTCCTGGGAAACAGTCAGGTATTCCAGAAGTGCATCTACAATGTTGTTGGAGCAGGAAGTAGCCAATGCCACGCCTGGACCAGTCAGGGTGGAGGCAGGTGCGCCTCTGCATGTTGTAGATCTCCACGCCCTCACGGCTGGCCCCAATTATGGCATGTTTGGACGCTTGGAAGGCTTCCTCCAGTTCAGGGGACCACGAGAATTTGCAGCGTGGGCTGAGGAACGGCCTATGGCGTCCAAGTACTTCGGGAGTGGTATCGTCTGACACCCTGAAGCCAGCAAAATCTACGCTTCTCTCCACAAATTGAAACATATTTGGATTTAACACAATGCCCGACCGGCCGACACGTGTCAGGAAGTCGATGGTCCTCCACCAGTGATGCTCTAGGTCAGTGTCATAGTGGACAGTGTCATCCACAAAACGTTCTTTGTGCTCGAAGTCCGAGAGGAGAGCGTCAAAACGACGGTTGTAGCCGTCCCCAGATGTCAGGAAACCTTGCGGCGCCCTGGTGTAGCGCCAGCGGCCGAAGGGCATGATGAAGGTGGTCAGATGACGATCCGATACACGCAGGGGCACACTATGTTAGCCGTTCCAGGCGTCCGGTTTTCCAGGTGTCCCCTGCGATGCGACACGCGAGGGATTCAGTGGCGAAGGTTTCACGTTGGCAGAACTTGTTGAGAGGTGAAAATGAAATCTGGGACATTGGCACCGATTCCATGGTTGATGGCTGTTGTCGCCTCTTCTGTCGGCGGGCCTTATAGCAGCTGACCCAAATCTGGTGAGGCTTGGTATTCCAACCGCGAGATCCCCCCGTGAAGACCTTAAAGGTGCTTTTACAGCCCGGGCACGAGGCTTGCCTAGCCCTGTCTGTTGGGGATGGGGTCGTGGCGGGGCTCGTATGTGGAATTTTCTGTAGGCGCTGGAATGATGACATGGCTGACAGAGTGGACGACGGGAGAGCATTGCATATGTCTGAGTCATAAATCCCGTTGATTAGAACATCACAGATAATGTGGTCGGTATAGTCTACATCCTTGCCACACTCGCATACCGCAATATATATAGGCACACACTCCGCCTTCCCTCGCATCCTGGCGGTGAAGGAACGGAATGCTTCATCACCTCCCTGGTGCAACTGAAGCAGCTCGGTGCGCAACTGGAAAAGCTCCGACGCCTGAGCCGTTGCGAAAGACATCCCAGCGACGGATGAACACTTACCATTCCTCTATCGTTACGCCAACATCGACTTTAGGCTGATCAAGTTTCGGGCCATGTGGAGTCGGGATTTGGGCCGGCGGGTTCCGATGGACAAGTCCGTGATTCGTCAACAGAGCAATGGCGAGTGCTTCAGACACATCTCCGGTCTCTAAAGCGCAGCCAGGAACAGTACATCCAACGACAACCATGGCTTCTTCATGAAGAAATACACTCCTTGATGTCAAACTTCTTATTTAATGACGGAGAAGCCCTGCAGCAATACACCAAATAACAACATAAGCTACAATCAGTAATACCTACATGCACATGTCTAACATAAATATCTTCAGGAACTTAACCAACCTTGACAACAACAACTATAGCAATCAAGAATGATAATGGACTTACATGAATTATGTTAACAGCTTAATATCCTCTGTAACAGGAACGTCAGTAATGCTGGCAAACACAATAAGGTAGACTCCTAACTGAGCCGGTGTTCTGCAAACTTCTGCTACCCATCAAATTCGAGAAGCCCCTGACTGCAGCCCGCAGACGGAGCCCACATGGAGGGGGCGGGCACTCAGTCCACATGGAGGGGGCTGGCACTCCGCCCACATGGAGGGGGCGGGCACTCAGTCCACATGGAGGGGGCTGCCACTCAGTTCACATTGAGGACTGGTCAAACAGCATTTCCGATCCCGTTTCTGTCCTGAAATTAGCTGAAATGTACCTGAAATTACCTGAAATTACTAGTTGAATAGTGTTTTTTATCACTGAAAACTCATCAGTAGTAGTAGCCTTCGTTTGCATACCATTTTGTGGTTTTGGGAGAGTACACAGGAAAAAGCCTTCTGTTGAACCAATTAAAAAAAACAAGGGTAATGGTTCACATCTATATTACATAACTTGAGCCAATGACAAATATATAGCTTGCCTCAAACAATATTTCCTATGTTCATAAAAACAAAATAATACAACTTGGCACCAAGTATAATTCTATTCTTTGAATGAAGTTAATACATTTAAATCGTATGTTAAATCCTAAACAAAAAAATATTGATTCACTCCAACAATTGTTTCTCATTTAAGAAATATCTATCAGAAATAATTTGGTTTATCCAATCAAAAAGATTACAATTTAATCAAACAATTGTTTCTCATTCAAACATGAACATTTTTAAACATAACATATTTTTGTATACATCATCATCATTTTTTCCCGCTCGGCTCTCGCCGCTTCATGGCCTTGGGGCGCTTCTGTCTGGATTCGACATCACATCGCGACATCAGTCAGGGTTAGGTGCTTTGTCAAAGACACCTCGATACTCTGCTTGGTGAAGCCTGGGATCGAACCAACAACCTTCAGGTTTCCAGCCAACCCGCTCTACCACCTGAGCTACTGCCGCCAAATAATATACAATATATATTAACAATATGACTGTCGTAGCTCACAGAACCAGTGAGTCATCGTCACTCTGGTCAAGGCTAGTGCTTTCACCTCAAAAAGTCGCCAAAAGTCACCAATAGCAGCTGAAAAAGAAGCTAGATTTGTCGCTTGTCGCTGTTTTGAAAAAAAGTCCCCAAAGGGGTCTGAAAAGTAGCTAAATATAGCGACAAAATCGCTAAGTTGGCAACACTGCGGTTTGGTCCAGTAGTCGTAAGCGTCTTTGTATTTAATGCGCATGCGCAGGCTTGTACGTAACCTTGACATTTGTCAAAATAGATATTTCTTAATTGAACTCCTAACTAAAAATATCTATATTTCACAGTATTTTGAAATAAAAAAAAGTTATTTTAAAAATAAAACAAAAAATGTTTATTTGAATTGAATTACAAAATAATAATCAGATGAAGTGCGGCATAAAACCCTTTTTCCAGTGTATAACAGTGTTTTAGGAAGAAAACAAAAAAAATTATTTGGATTGAATGAAAAAATTATTAATCAGTTGAATACACAACCTTAAAATTTTACATTTGTCAAAATGGATATTTCTTAATTGAGCTCCTAATTAAAAATATCTATATTTCACAGTATTTTGAAATAAAAAAAAGTTATTTTAAAAATAAAACAAAAAATGTTTATTTGAATTGAATTACAAAATAATAATCAGATGAAGTACGGCTTAAAACCCTTTTTCCAGTGCAGAGGTCATTGGGATGGAAGGTTGGGAGCAGATGGCAGCATCAACACAGCGCAAATCCCATGACGGCGGGATGAGGAAGAAACGTGGAAACCATTCCAATTCTCATTCAGATTACATACTGACTATGAACTGTTGAGATGTGGAGGTGTGGAGATGATGGACAGGAGAAACCTGAAGGTGTTTGCCTCTTTTGAGTCAAACACCTCTCCCCCTCCCCGTCCCCCCTCCCCGTGATGCCTGCGCCACACGACTCCAATGTAGTCTGATGATGCAGCATAATGGCGGCGCTTGGCAGCTATGGCGGCGGTGACGGCGATGTCGGGCGACAGAGCGTGAAGCGAGAGTGGCGTCCACCTCACTGAGGAAGGCGTCAGTGTGTTCCCCCCCCCCCGTTGAGACTTTGTTTGTTCTACTGTTTATTGATTTATCTTTTATGTTAATAGTTTACAATCTATTTTTTGTAGTTGTTATTTTTTAATTGTTTTGTTGAATAAAAAGACTGTTACACTGGAAAAAGTCTTCTGTTGAACCAAGTAAAAAAAATATGGGTAATGGTTCACATCTATATTACATAACTTGAGCCAATGACAAATATATAGCTTGCCTCAAACAATATTTCCTATGTTCATAAAAACAAAATAATACAACTTGGCACCAAGTATAATTCTATTCTTTGAATGAAGTTAATACATTTAAATCGTATGTTAAATCCTAAACAAAAAAATATTGATTCACTCCAACAATTGGTTCTCATTTAAGAAATATCTATCAGAAATAATTTGGTTTATCCAATCAAAAAGATTACAATTTAATCAAACAATTGTTTCTCATTATTGTATACATCATCATCATCATTTTTTCCCGCTCGGCTCTCGCCGCTTCATGGCCTTGAGGCGCTTCTGTCTGGATTCGACATCACATCGCGACATCAGTCAGGGTTAGGTGCTTTGCCAAAGACACCTCGATACACTGCTTGGTGAAGCCGGGGATTGAACCAACAACCTTCAGATTACCAGCCAACCCGCTCTACCACCTGAGCTACTGCCGCCAGTGGGTCATCGTCACTCTGGTCAAGGATAGTGCTTTCACCTCAAAAAGTCGCCAAAAGTCACCAATAGCAGCTGAAAAAGAAGCTAGATTTGTCGCTTGTCGCTGTTTTGAAAAAAAGTCGCCAAAGGGGTCTGAAAAGTAGCTAAATATAGCGACAAAATCGCTAAGTTGGCAACACTGCGGTTTGGTCCAGTAGTCGTAAGCGTCTTTGTATTTAATGCGCATGCGCAGGCTTGTACGTAACCTTGACATTTTACATTTGTCAAAATAGATATTTCTTAATTGAACTCCTAACTAAAAATATCTATATTTCACAGTATTTTGAAGTAAAAAAAAGTTATTTTAAAAATAAAACAAAAAATGTTCATTTGAATTGAATTACAAAATAATAATCAGATGAAGTGCGGCATAAATCCCTTTTTCCAGTGTATTAGTGCTCCTGTGATTGGTGTAACTTAATGTGCTTCACACATGTAGCTTTTCATTATGTCTATTGAGGTACATTTTTTGCCCTTAGATGTGGTCACTTCGTTATTCCTCACATTACATCTGTTAAGTTCATACCTTTGGGTCCCAGTCTTCATACACTGGAAAAAGGTTTTTAAGCCGTACTTCATCTGATTATTATTTTGTAATTCAATTCAAATAAACATTTTTTGTTTTATTTTTAAAATAACTTTTTTTTATTTCAAAATACTGTGAAATATAGATATTTTTAATTAGGAGCTCAATTAAGAAATATCCATTTTGACAAATGTAAAATTTTAAGGTTGTGTATGAACTGATTAATAATTTTGTCATTCAATCCAAATAAAAAAAAATCGTTTTCTTCCTAAAACACTGTTATATTTGATTAGGAGCTCAATTTAGAAATATTTGTTCAGGCAAATGTACAATTTCAAGGTTACGTACAAGCCTGCGCATGCGCATTAAATACAAAGACGCTTACGACTACTGGACCAAACCGCAGTGTTGCCAACTTAGCGATTTTGTCGCTATATTTAGCTACTTTTCAGACCCCTTTGGCGACTTTTTTTCAAAACAGCGACAAGCGACAAATCTAGCTTATTTTTCAGCTGCTATTGGTGACTTTTGGCGACTTTTTGAGGTGAAAGCACTAGCCTTGACCAGAGTGACGATGACTCAATGGTTCTGTGAGCTAGGACAGTCTGTCTGTGTCTGGATGGTATTGTTGTATATTGTGTATTGTGTGGCGGCAGTAGCTCAGGTGGTAGAGCGGGTTGGCTGGTAACCTGAAGGTTGTTGGTTCGATCCTCGGCTTCACCATGCAGAGTATCGAGGTGTCAATGAAACTGCTGATGCTGGAACTGAGATTTCCAACTCTCCAGCAGAAGCGCTCCAAGGCCATGAAGCGGCGAGCGCCGAGCTGGAAAAAATGATGATGATGATGTATACAAAAAAATGTTCTTGTTTAAATGAGAAACAATTGTTTGATTAAATTGTAGTCTTTTTGATTGGATAAAACAAATTATTTCTGATAGATATTTCTTAAATGAGAAACAATTGTTGGAGTGAATCAATATTTTTTTGTTTAGGATTTAACATACGATTTAAATGTATTAACTTCATTCAAAGAAAAATTCAACAAAATATAAAACAGCAATATTCAAATAAAGATAATGTAAATAACATCCTTTTAAATAAAATAAATAAGAGTTTTAAAAATAAAGTGTGTGTGTGTGTGTGTGTGTGTGTGTGTGTGTGTGTGTGTGTGTGTGTGTGTGTGTCACTCTGTTCGAGCCTGCATGAGAGTTCAATGTTGTCATTAGCAGTTACGTCTTTCTGACCAATTGCAGTTCAAGGCCGACCTGGGCTGTGCCACTTCGGGAGGGGGCGCTCAGTTACTAGACAACTCTAGACAAAGGCGAATTGGTTGCGACGTCGACCCGGCGACCCCCGAAACGTTAACGGGCCACAGGGAATTCTCCCAACTCTCCCGATTACCACTGCGTGTGCGTGCGTGCCTGTGTGTGTGTGCAGGCGTTATTCAATTGCCTCTCGGCCGCTTGTACCCGCGATCTCGTCCTTTCGGTCATCACCCAACCCTCATGACCATAGGTGAGGATAGGAACGAAGATCGACCGGTAGATCGAGAGCTTTGCCTTGCGACTCAGCTCTCTTTTCGTGACAACGGTGCGGTAGAGCGAACGCAATACCGCCCCCGCTGCTCCGATTCTCCGGCCAATCTCACGTTCCATAGTCTCCTCACTCGCGAACAAGACCCCGAGGTACTTGAACTCCTTCATTTGGGCTAAGGAATATTCACGTGATAAAAATAGATCTCGCATGTAATAAAAGAAAAGATCTAAAAAAACAAAGTAACGACCGTCACGTAGCCAAATGGAACGGCGTAAAAGTACCGTTCTTTCTTCAAATATTTACTCAAGTAAAAGTAAAAGTATATTGCAATAAAACTACTCCTAAAATTACAATTTATCCAAAAAGTTACTCAAGTATTTGTAACGGAGTAAATGTAGCGCGTTCCTACCCACCTCTGGGGGTACTTGTCAAATTCTGCTACCAAGTGGTTCTGCGCATGCCCGATCCTGCGTGCGCACCCATCAGTTTCTGCTACCTTTTAGGCTGATGGTGAGTATTTTCTTTAAAACAAGTTTTTGACTGCGCAATTATCTTACAAATATGTTTAACATTGTGTAACCGATGTCTTTCTGCGTTGTGTCTTGTATCTTCGAGTGAGGCACACACAGGAGTCGAGTACTGGAGGTTTATTCTTTCCAAAGGAGACAAAACAACACGGGCGTCACACACAATCCGGGATATCACTCTCCACTCAGCTCCGTGCATCAGCGCTCACTGACGCTAGCCACATATATCCTGTGACTTTCAATAAATACATGTAAGGAATAAATTATAAAAATGTAAACAAAGCATAAAATGATCTCAAATAAATTAATTAAATAAAAAGACAGTATATTAAATATATACACTAATAAAGGAAATAAAATATAATAGAGAATTGTCATTTTCCTCACACTCATTTTACATATTTTACCATAAACAAAGACACATAACAGGCATACCTTTCCAAAGGAGACAAAACAACACGGGCGTCACACACAATCCGGGATATCACTCTCCACTCTACAAAACAAAGGAAGCAAACAATTGACCACACATACCGGATAAAACAACCGCATTTGAAATATCAAGGCGGGAAAAAACTAAGCTACCACCGGCTCAAGCTAGGTTACGAGTTAATCAAAATCCACCCTTCCAACAGTTCAATTAAATTGTCTAAAGCACCAGAGTTTCTCCCGCGTGCCTAAAAGCACGTCACAAAGCAGTGTGAACCACCACAGCCGTTCAAGGGCAACAAACAAGGGGTTAACATAAAAATCTAACGGAGAGAGACACAAACGGAACTCACCAGCTCCGTGCATCAGCGCTCACTGACGCTAGACACACAGGTGCAACGCCAAACCACTCCCCCGGGAAACAAAAGGCATGCCATACGGAACAACGAAATCAACTTACAACTAGGAACCAATATTTGGTGGAGTTCACAATAAAAAAGGTATGAACAATGATAAAAAAATAACACAAAATAAAATTAAATTTAGCTCGGCTACATACTCCCCTCTGAACTTCACCAAAATACCTTAAGACTTTAGCAGAACACTCCAATACATTCACGTTATGCAACTCATTAGTTACTCATATTACTGAGAAAATGGCCGAGGAGGGCTGCGCAACCCTCCAGGGTACACTTGCAAAAAAGGGTGCCTTTTACACCACCTTACACATTACTTCATAAAGGTAATACTTAAATATACCTTTCAAAAGACAAGGAGTACCTAATATTTATCACTGCTACTCTAACACATTTTCAACCCAAACACTGGATTAAAGAATTGTCTCAAGGTACTTGATGGCTTACAGAGGTTCATCACTCAAGCTAGTATTTTCCTCTGGGTCATGTTCTGAATGAGTCTATCTACAGGTTTCACCAGCCTACTCACCCTTGTTCTAATACGGGAGACAACACTGATCACAGTGCTTGGGGGGTCATTGCTACAGCCTGTTTCATCGACCACACTTGACACACTCATTGACCTCCGGCTAACACTTTCCCGCAGGTCAATGTCTCCAAGCTCTTCATCATCGTCAAGACATGTTTGGACAACAGAAGCACTATCCAGAACCCAACTGGATGTCCTGTCTTCTGTGACATCACCTGTCGCCACATCTGACACGCGGCTTTGTGTCTCGTCATGAATCGACTCAGATGACTCAGTGAACGATGCGTCAACATCCTCTTCATCTTCCACCTCAAGTGGAAGAAAGTTTGCGCACAGGAGGCGATTGCGATGCACAACCTTTTCACGGCCACTGCTTGTATTCCTTATCCGATAGGTATGACACCTAGGATCTCTTGAGACCACCATGTACGGGACAGACTCCCATTTGTCAGACAATTTCTTGCGTCCCCTTTCACATTTGTTTGACAAGAGTACTTGGTCTCCCTCAGCGATGTCATGACCTTTGGTCCTCTTGTTGTACAGTTCAGTTTGGTGTTGCTGACTGGTGACAGCATTGGCCTGAGCAGATGATAATGCCTCTTTTAACTCCTCCCTCAGTTTAAGGACATATTTATCATAGTCAGCGATGTCACAGTCCCTCTCCACATTGTGGAACATCACGTCAACTGGGAGTCTGGGGATCCTCCCATACATTAGATAGAACGGGGCGTAGCCTGTTGACTCGTGGGCAGTGCAGTTGTAGGCGAAAGTCAACGTCTGCAACATCTGGGGCCATTTTTGCTTGGCTCTTGGAGGGAGAGCTCTGATCATGCTTCCCAATGTCCGGTTGAAGCGTTCAACCACACCGTTTCCCATGGGATGATAAGCCGTTGTCCTCGACTTCTTTACACCAGAAATCAGCAGTAACTCTTGGATCAACTGGCTCTCGAAGTTGGCTCCTTGGTCGGAGTGAATTCTCTCTGGGAAGCCGTAGACACAGAAGTATCGATCCCAGAGCTGACGGGCAACCTGCTTTGCTGACTGATCGTGACATGGAAAAGCGTGAGCCATTTTTGTGAAATGGTCAGTGATGACCAGGACATCGACAGTTTTTCCATTTGGGATTTCGGCTGACCAAAAGTCAATGCAGACCATCTCGAGAGGGCTTGTTGTTTTGATGCTCTCGAGAGGCGCTCTCCCTTCAGGTTCGGGTGTCTTGCTTACCACACAGCGCTTGCATGACTTGACATATTCACGGACATCTCGTTCCATGTCAATCCAGAAGAACCTCTGCCTCGCAAGATATAGAGTCCTATGCTGTCCCTGGTGCCCAGCCTCATCATGGACACCCTGCAGAGCCTGCTTGGTCAGTGATGCAGCCACGACATACTGGTAACGCCTTCTCCCAGTTAGTGAGTCTTTGATCACTCTATACAGGATACCATCCAACATCTTGAGCTTTTCCCACTGCTTTAGAGTTTTCTGGACTTTGAGAGGCTCTTTGACTCTTTCTCGCCTCGATGGTCTACTACCACGTGACACGTAGTGTATGACTCTTGCCAGTATAGTGTCTTCCTGTTGCTTGTCTTGGAGCTCTTTAAGGGAGAAGACAGGTAAGGCACTTTCACCGGGTGGAACGAGCTTATGCACATTGTTTGCCAGCCAGGAGATCACTCGTCCTTTGGGTCCCTCAACCCACTCAACTTGACCATCCAGGACGGCTGTCACTTCTTCACTGCTCATTGAACTGCATGCCACTTCAGATCCACCCATTTTGACCTCTTGGCAGTTGGTGCTCAGCCGAAACACATCCTGTATCCTGTCATCTCGGATCTGCTGCGCTTCTTCCAGCAGAGCTCCATACGGCTCTGCTATAAGTCTCTCGCTGACCCGTGGCTTGACAAAGGGTTGTCTACTCAAGGCATCCGCGACGATGTTCTTGCTGCCTGGGATATATTGGATACTGAAGTCGTATGGAGCCAGCTTCGACACCCACCGCTGTTCACAAGCATCCAACTTTGGCTTTGTGAGGATGTAGGTTAACGGGTTATTGTCGGTCCAGACGGTGAAGGAATGTCCCTTTAACCAATGGCTGAATTTATCACACACAGACCATTTGAGGGCGAGGAACTCCAACCGATGAGCTGGATACTTCATTTGAGGGCGAGTCAGAGCCTTGCTTGCGAAGGCTATGGGACGTGCCTTGCTCCCTCCTTCGGGGACTTGAGAGAGTACAGCTCCCAATCCATCCAATGAAGCGTCGGTTGAGAGAATGAAAGGGCATCCAAAGTCTGGATGAGCCAACACAACTGAGTTCAGTAGAGCAGCCTTTAGTTGGTTGAATGAGTTGCTCTGTTCTTGAGTCCAATCACCTGGGCTGAGCCTTTTGAAGTGAGAGGCCCGTTTTGCATTGGCCTTTCCAGTGGCAGCGGCGGTCAGGGAGAACAGGGGCTTTGCCATGCTGGAACAGTTTTGTATGAATCTCTGGTAATACATTACCATACCGAGGAAAGACTTGATCCTTTTTGCTGACGGTGTGACTCCATCCTCCATCATCAAATCCGCTTCACTCATGTCTGTGATGACTTGTATCTTTTCAGAATCAGTAGCAACTCCGTTCTCGTTAATGATGTGGCCCAAGAACCTGACGCTTCGCCTAAAAAAATGGCATTTCTTCGGTGCCAACTTAAGCCCATGTCCTCTCAACCGCTTAAAGACCATTTCGAGTCTGTTCAGGGCTTCCTCTTCATTTGGGGCAAAGACCAAAACATCGTCAAGGTAGCACAGCAGGGTCAAGAAGTTTTGGTCTCCAAAGACACTCATCATGAGGCGCATGAAACTCGCCGGGCTGTTGCACAGGCCTTGGGGTAGTCGGTTGAACTCATGGAGGCCTACTGGTGTAGTGAAGGCAGTAAACTTCTTGTCCTGTTCATGCATGGGGACATTGTAGAACCCCGATGTCAAGTCCATGGCGCTGAATATGGTATTTCCCCCTAACGCAGCCAAACAGTCAGCTTGGTGGGGTACTGGGTGGGCATCCTTCACTGTGCGAGCATTAAGCCACCGGTAGTCCACACAGATGCGTAGCTCTCCATTTTTTTTCCAAACCAGTACTAATGGCGAAGCCCACTCACTTGATGACTTGCGTATGATGTTCTTCTCTTCCATCTCAGAGAGGACTTCTCTTAGTTTCTGGTATTGGCTTGGTGGGACACGGCGGTATGCTAGACGGAAGGGGCGCTCATCAGTCAGATGAATCCGGTGGACAAAGTCTTTGGCCAGGCCACAGTCCAGCTTGTCCTTGGAGAACACATCTCCATGCCGCTGTATGAGTTCCACAAGCTGGTTCTTCCAATACAGGGACACTTCACAAGAGTTGATGTCTATATCGTTCAATCCAAGACCGGCAAGCTTGTCCTGAAGGGTGGTAGTTACAGAGGTATCAGGGACATGGTCAGTGCTTACTCTTACGCTTTGGCCTTGTGCTTTTAGCTCTGTGTCGGTGACATGGTCCACTCCGAGCTCGAAGTCTTCAAGTGCCACACATGGTGAAACATCAGCTAACTTCATATTCCTCCTCAGTGTTACAGGCTTGTCACTTGGGTTCACGACCTTCACAGGAACCCACCTGTCTCCACTCATTGATGACACAGTTCTCCCTACCATGATGCTTTTCCGGTTTGAGTGGGACTTTGAAGGTTCCACCAGTATGGTACTTCCCTCTGAGATAGGAGCCTTTCCAGGAAGCTTTCCCCACACTATGTGCTCCTGTTTGGGCATCAGCGTCACTGCATTGGTAAGTTTCACAGTCCCAATGACGTCTGGGATAGTGTCACCTTTCCATCTTGTTATGCCCGAGAGCATGCTCAAGAACTGTTCGATGCCTGGTTCACCAGTGGAGTCAGCTTTATTCATCACGTGCCAATAGCTGGGATTTTGCTTGAATTGGCGTAGCAGGTGTTTCAGCACATTGGTGCCTACTATCATTTGGTCACGCTGACCTGGCACGACTAATGTGGGCACGATTGCTTCTTGTCCATAGATTTTCAACTTTAACTGATGAATGCACTTGGGCCGCACATGCACACCACCACAACCCACCAGAAAGATGTCTTCGCTGGACTGAGCATTCTCTGAGAGCAACCCTGCCTTGTGGAGCTCCTCTTCTGCTTCTTCACTCATTGTACAAGCCATTGAGCCTGTGTCTAGCATTGCGTGCAGTGCAACTTGGTCATCAACCAGCACATCAGTGTAGAATAGATCATCTGCTTTCTCGAGCTTGTGTATATTCTGAAAAATCATGACACTGCCATTCGGTGCAGTCTTGCAGCTCTCTTCATATATTGAACGCGAGTCTTCTTCAGTTTTGAGGGTCTGACATAACACACTCACACTTTTCCCTCCGTAGTGTGAGCGACTTAGTTTCCCTGGTTAGGTGTGTGGTTCTCTGCTTGGGTTTGCCGTGGTACAGCTCGTGTGCAATCTCTCCTTGCGTGGCCAGGTTCCAGGCACCCGAAGCACCTGTTCTCTTTCATGCAGTGTTCACGTGTGATGTGAGTCTTGTCACCACATACACGGCAAGAAGTGGGGCGTGTCCACGGGGTCGGCCGTTGGACAGGTGAAGCTGCTCTGGCCATGATGCCTTCCAGCATGCTCAGTACTCGTTCTAAGGCCCCTGCTTCTGAAGAGGTGACTGCACTCACCTTTGGCTGTGTAGGAGGTTCTTGAACTCCAGCCCTCATTGCAGTCAGCTCTTCAACTACAGGTAAACAGGTAGTGGCAGCTGCTGTCACCATTTTGAACTTCTCTGCTTTAATGGGCCTCCTCCTTGCCTGGTGCTCCCTCTGGTGTTCATCGATAGCCTCTTGCACTTCCACGGCTGACCATTTGCTGATAGGCTTACACCGGAACACACTGGAGAGTTCTGGGTTGGGGCAGTTCCTGATGAACATCATAGCAATTTGCGCTGACATGGTCTCCCTCTTTTCTCCACTTTTCCCCAGATACCGGTCAGCATGCTCAGCTGCTGCATTGAGCCGGACCCAGTAATCTACTGGGTTCTCATTTGCATCGGGATGTGTAGAATAGAAGTCAGCCATCGGTAAGCTGGACATGGGAGAATCACTGAAGTATCTTCTGAGTATGTCGTATACCACTTCAGGGTGTGTGTTGACATCGGCACTACTCTTCAGCCCCACTTTAACGATACTCTTAGCTCGTCCCAAAAGGTGACTGAGGATTTCATCGGCCTGCTCTGAGGTTGGACAGTTATTTTTATGCAGGTAAGTATCCATCACCTCTATCCACTCTTGCACTGTGTATTTGTCAGACCCATCTCCTCTAAACATCACTGGTTCCTTGACAGCTGCTTTTACCATGATGTTTAGTCGAGACATATCAACTGGGGAAGGCATGGGCTCGAGTGGAGGGGAAGTCATGGGAGGTGGTGAATGGAGCCCCAGTGGCAAAGCGAATGGAATGGTGGAGTGGGGAGTCATGGGGGGTGGGCAATTGAGTTTGGGGGGTACTTGTTTGGTTGGCTAATATGCGACTCACAACAGTGTTACCAATGTGGGTTCCCAGCTCCCCTAAGAGGTCACGCAGTTGTGCCAGAGTGTCATTATCAGCAGTGGCGGGAGTGGAAAACATCTGCCTTGCTACAGGCGTACCATTATCTATACTCTGAGGGCTGCTAATGCCTGGCGTCCTAGTTTGCTCTGCATTCCCTGGTTGCAAACACCCTCTACCCATCCCAAATCGTGTAAAATCCATTATAATTAAAACACAATGAATATGGTGGAATATAACAGTCGAAATGTGATGTTAAAATAATATTTAACTGTACAGGGACACTGTATTTGAGGAAAAATAATAATAAATTGTGGAAAAACACAGCCACAAATAAACGGATCCTTCCTGCTTGCTGTACGATACGCTTACTTGCTCACAGCATAACCTCGGCGATCTGCAGCGGCTGATCTGAAGAATCCGGGTCACGGCACCATTTGTAACCGATGTCTTTCTGCGTTGTGTCTTGTATCTTCGAGTGAGGCACACACAGGAGTCGAGTACTGGAGGTTTATTCTTTCCAAAGGAGACAAAACAACACGGGCGTCACACACAATCCGTGATATCACTCTCCACTCAGCTCCGTGCATCGCCGCTCACTGACGCTAGCCACATATATCCTGTGACTTTCAATAAATACATGTAAGGAATAAATTATAAAAATGTAAACAAAGCATAAAATGATCTCAAATAAATTAATTAAATAAAAAGACAGTATATTAAATATATACACTAATAAAGGAAATAAAATATAATAGAGAATTGTCATTTTCCTCACACTCATTTTACATATTTTACCATAAACAAAGACACATAACAGGCATACCTTTCCAAAGGAGACAAAACAACACGGGCGTCACACACAATCCGGGATATCACTCTCCACTCTACAAAACAAAGGAAGCAAACAATTGACCACACATACCGGATAAAACAACCGCATTTGAAATATCAAGGCGGGAAAAAACTAAGCTACCACCGGCTCAAGCTAGGTTACGAGTTAATCAAAATCCACCCTTCCAACAGTTCAATTAAATTGTCTAAAGCACCAGAGTTTCTCCCGCGTGCCTAAAAGCACGTCACAAAGCAGTGTGAACCACCACAGCCGTTCAAGGGCAACAAACAAGGGGTTAACATAAAAATCTAACGGAGAGAGACACAAACGGAACTCACCAGCTCCGTGCATCAGCGCTCACTGACGCTAGACACACAGGTGCAACGCCAAACCACTCCCCCGGGAAACAAAAGGCATGCCATACGGAACAACAAAATCAACTTACAACTAGGAACCAATATTTGGTGGAGTTCACAATAAAAAAGGTATGAACAATGATAAAAAAATAACACAAAATAAAATTAAATTTAGCTCGGCTACATAAATGCTATGTAATAAAAGAAAAGATCTAAAAAAACAAAGTAACGACCGTCACGTAGCCAAATGGAACGTAGCCAAATGGTAAAAGTACCGTTCTTTCTTCAAATATTTACTCAAGTAAAAGTAAAAGTATATTGCAATAAAACTACTCCTAAAATTACAATTTATCCAAAAAGTTACTCAAGTATTTGTAACGGAGTAAATGTAGCGCGTTCCTACCCACCTCTGGGGGTACTTGTCAAATTCTGCTACCAAGTGGTTCTGCGCATGCCCGATCCTGCGTGCGCACCCATCAGTTTCTGCTGCCTTTTAGGCTGATGGTGAGTATTTTCTTTACAACAAGTTTTTGACTGCGCAATTATCTTACAAATATGTTTAACATTGCGCCTTTTGACCTCTAAGCACGTGAATATGTGCACACTTCTGATGAATGTCGAAATAAGAATATATATGTGTAATCCTTACGGGTCTGCGAGCGGAGAAAGTTTTCGTCGGTGGTGGAGGGGGAGGGGGGGACGACATCTTATCTTGTTATAACAAGATATTTATCGTGTTACATAAATTCTAAATACTTGTGTTTGTAAAGCTATGGAAGAAAGATGGAAACAATCGTTTGACCTCCTGTCTCTGGGAACATACCCGGATGGCTTTGATAAGTCCCAGAAATTAAACCTTAGGAGGTAGGCCTACGCTTCAAAATTCAAGTTAAAGGATGAGTATTTGAAATACATGCTTGTTTATAATGTCTTTATTTAAGATAGCAGGGGTAAAGTAGCCTATGTGGATAGCAATTGCCTCTATCAAATAATGCTCCCACTGCAGAATCACATTATTTTAAACCACTACTCACCCTACTTAGGCCTACACTGTTAGAATATGGGGAGCATATTTTGATGCTTGTTTATAACGTCTTTATTTAAGATAGCAGGGGTACCGTATGTGGATAGACCAATCGCCTCTATCAAATAATGCTCCCACTGCAGAGTCACATTGTTTTAAACCACTACTCACCCTATGTACACATGAAGAATATGGGGAGCATATTTTGATGCTTGTATATAAAGTCTTTATTTAAGATAACAGGAGTACCGTATGTGGATAGACCATTCGCCTCTATCAAATAATGCTCCCACTGGAGAATCACATTATTTTAAACCACTACTCACCCTTTTTTCAATGCAGGTTATTGATGGTTACATGCACATCCTTATTGGAGATCATCAGGCAAGTGGAAATTATATTTATCTAACTTGAACTTAGATGTTTATTCAACTATAATTCAGCATTATAAACTTATATTGTTTTAAACAGAAGCCTATTCACCAGCTCAGTGCTGTTGTTGCCACATCATTGTTTGTTGGACAATTCAAGCCCCCCAAAAAGGTAATACATTTTTCACATTCATTGTTGGGTGTTGCGACCCAATCTGTAACAATCTAGCATTATTGATTATCAATAACAATAACTAACAGTCAATAACATGGTATTAAACCCATTCCTCAGATGAAGTTTCCAGTGGAAGAAATGTGGATGTGCCCTGTAAATGTTGGGGCTCACTGGATTTTAGTGGTTTGGTTACCTTTCTTTGCTTAATTAAGAGTGCAATATTATTCACATCAGACACAATTATTTCATGATCATTGTTGCGGGCTACACCTACTGGACTCGCTCTAACTCTGTTAGCAAGCCCGTAACTCTACGTGTTGCAATCATGCATACAGATATTTCAATTGACCTCTGAAGCTGCAGAGCTCATAGTAATTTAGTTATTAGGATCTGCTAAATCAATGTAAATGTCGTAATCTGATGAGAGAATAACATGAATGCATGCTTTAGATTGTCAACATGTCAGACAAGGTACTTGTGGTCATGGATCCAATGGGAAACGAAGGTCATCATCATTGTAAACTCCTACGAAACTGGAGGTAACAGTGCTTGTGATCAAGTTCCAACTTTAAAAACATACAGATTGGTCTGATTTGATGAAGACCTATGCGATTTCACACCAGAAATTTTGAATCTTTTTCATGTTAAGAGAATTGGTCTAATACACAGACTTCGGAGACAAGGGAGCAACATGGAAGGTGCAAACAATGCAGCACAACAAGCAACAAGATTCCTCAATTTTAGTGTTGAGGGTAAACATGTTTGTACTAATTGTGCAGCCATTTATAAGTAACTTACTTATTAACTTACTGTTGCCATCTAAAATGCCATTTTGCAGTTTGCAGATGATTATCTCCGGTACAGAGACATCAGTGATGTCCAGACATCTCCAAGGGCTGTTCATCAGGCACGGTTGCGTGTTACTACTGCACTGCTTCAGTGTAAAGGTCAGTGGCATCAAACACTGCACGAGAGCAGTGCCATCAAAATAGTTTCGTAGTCAAAATCCATACAAATTCACTTACCTCAGTCACATAAGGTGATCAGTCTGTGTGGTTAATGTACTATAAAGCAAGGTTACTTTTTACATTGTTAAACATAACTTTATTACACTTTTAATTTAGTCATTTGTTCAGTGCTACAGAAAACATAATGCTTTTAGTCTCTATATAGCATAAACAATAGGGAGGTATTTGTGAAACATGTATATATTTAAGTATACTATGTGTGTGGATACTTTTTTGAAATGTATTTTCTTTTTTATTCACAAATTATACATTTGTAGTGTACCATGATTTATTTACTCACAGAATGATTGGAGTTTTAAAAGCTTATGAAAACCAGATTAGTTAAGGCCTCCACACACCGGCGCCGCAGCGTCGCGTCAAAAAGTCTGCCCCCATTATTCCGGGTGTACTAGCACACACCGGTGCCGACTAGCCGCGCAGCAGCGTTCCGCGCCGCGCCGCCCAACTACTCTTCGAGACAATAGCTGTGTTCGAAATCGTTCCCTATCATATCGAATTCTCAGTGGTCCACTATATAGGGCACTATATAGGGCACTATATAGTGGACTTAAAATAGGGTACATACGATGTTCCCTACATGTTACTCCCGTATACCACAATGCAATGCGGTTGTATTTTTCCAGGGGAGAAGAAGAAGCCGAATAACCGCGAAAACGAATACATTTAATGATGGAGTCTCCGGCTTTCGTTTAGAAATGTCAACAATTTATTTGGGATTTAACATAGAATATTAAACATTCAAAATTAATTAAACAAGGAAATGTAACATTCAACATCAATACAACCTCCAGCTTTCGTCGTGAGTGCCCGGTTTGTTTACTTGATGTGGGCGCATCTGTCTGCGTCACACAAATACCCGGCGCATTTACTGACGCAAATGACGTTTAGAAATGTTCAGCGTAGTGTCCGAATTCTCGTTCCCTATTCCATATATAGTGCACTATATCATGTACACTATATCAGCCTGTCCGCCTAGAAAATACGACCGCATAGGTCGTTTGTACCGCCCCAAATTACGACCCACTGGAGCGTATCAAAATGTAGCGCCTCTAGCGGTCATGCAAATAACGACATTCTGAAGTCGCGTGGACGCTCGTGGTTGCTCGGGACGCGCGTAGCCATATTAATCGTTATTATCTGAATGGGAAATGCAATATTTTAGGACAGATACACCATTAAACGTGTTTCTAATGACATTTCTAGCGAGAAATGTACATTTTCCTTGCATAATCTTCAGTCAGTGAATGTGTATGATCTTTATTATCTGAATGGGAAATGCAATATTTTAGGATCGATTCACCATTAAACGTGTTTCTAATGACATTTCTAGCGAGAAATGTACATTTTCCTTGCATAATCTTCAGTCAGTGATTGTGTCTGATCTTTAGTTTTATAGTTATAAGGAAGATTGAATCGTCTCGCTCGCATGTTTCAACGACGTCAGGTTGCTAGGGATGCTGCTTTGGCTAAACTAGCAGCTCACGTGTTTCCTGCGTTTGTGTTATTAAACCGTTACTTTATGTAACTTTTAATGATATTGTAATAACCACAGGCGAGGTATTGAGCGAAGTAAGCTTGATAGCAGGTTTATTGGATTCCACAATCGGACAGGCAGGCACAGCTCCACCGGAAAACTACAACAACCAAAACTCCCGCCCGCGGCCCGGAAGGAAACCCCTGGAACTATGCCCGGAACCCCCTCTCAGAAGGCCCGCCCCTTCCTCCCAAACCCTGTGACGCTAAAATATCATCTTGTTAGAAACCCGTTTATTTTTTTCAACGGGGTTGCATCCAGTCACTTGACCGTCATGGTTGCTATGGTGGTTGCTATCGACCAGCCCCTCTAATCCTTACATGGCTCTAAAAACCACGCGGCAAAGGAGCTGCCGTCCATTGTGTTGTTTTTGTCGTAAACTAGGGTCCGATGGTTAAAAAATAGACAGATATTCCAAGGTATCCTTAAAAGGCAGCTTGGATGTTTTTATTTTCTGCAGTTTAGACTTCTTCTATAACCTATTTTTGAAAGCAAAACACCAAGCTCAGTGATTTAACGAGGCAGGGTTATTTGAAACAATTTATTAAATATATATTTGTGAGAGGTCATTCCTTCTCCTGAGTTTGCTTCCTATTTATGTCTAGTGTACAACCCTACTGTCCACAAGCATCACCCCCCCCCCCTCCCCATAGGGATTTGGAGAATTGTTGCCACGTCCCAGTGGTGGAGGTATCATATATATGAAAGAGGGCATTCAATTATACTACAATGATCAATTAGGAGGCCGAAGCCCTAGGAAGTGATGCAATAGGTGACTGCAGGTCGACAACATTTAAGTAAGCTGTACTTTGAGGTCTCATATATCAAAGGGGGTCTCAAAGGACGCATACGCTTCCACCTAACATCCACCCTCCCCACTACTCTGGATCCATACCAATTTGACCGCCCCAAGCGCTCCACTGAGGACGCCATAGCAACAGCACTCCACCTCTGCCTGGCTCATCTGGAGAACAAAAACAGTCATGCGCGGATGCTGTTCATAGACTTCAGCTCTGCGTTCAACACCGTCATTCCCTAACATCTGGTGGACAAGCTGAGTACAATAGGCATCAGCACTTCACTGTGCAACTGGCTGCTGGACTTTCTTACAAACAGACTGCAGACAGTCAGAGTCGGAAACAACTCCTCAGCGACCACCATCATAAACACGGGGGTGCCGCAAGGATGTGTGCTATCCCCCCTGCTGTTCACGCTGATGACCCACGACTGCTGTGCCAAATTTGAAACGAATCACATCATCAAATTTGCAGATGACAACAGTGGTGGGCCTCATCAAAGACAATGATGACTCAGCATGCAGAGAGGAGGTACAGCTACTCATCAACTGGTGTGAGAGGAACAATCTGCTTCTCAACGTCAACAAAACAAAATAAATTACTGTAGACTTCAGGAAGAAACAACCAACACACATCCCACTCATCATCAACGGCAGTGCAGTAGAGTCTGTGAAAAGCACAAAGTTCCTGGGAGTGCACATCACGAATGACCTCTCATGGACTACCAACACCACCGCGCTGGTCAAGAAGGCGCAGACACGACTCCACTTCCTGAGAAGGATGAGAAGAGCTGACCTCCCCACTTCTGCCCTCACCACCTTCTTCAGAGGTGCTATTGAGAGCATCCTGACCAGCAACGTCTCTGTCTGGCACGGCAGCTGTCTAGCTGCAGACAAGAAGGCACTACAGAGGGTGGTGAGGACAGCAGAAAAGATCATCAGGTCACCCCTACCAGCCATTCAGGAACTGTACACTTCACACTGTTCCAAGCGGGCAATGAACATCATCAAAGATACAACTCATCCAGCACACAGTCTGTTCTCCCTTCTACCATCAGGGAAGCGGTACCGCAACCTGCGGTCCCGCACAAGCAGACTGAGTAACAGCTTCTTTCCACAAGCCATCAGACTCATCAACACACTGAAGAAAACCACATGAACATTCCATAGTCACTTCACCATGCCACTGGCACTTTACTGTTGCACTTTACTTTACTGCTGCACCTTGTGACCACTGATTGTACTTCCGCTGCTATGTGTGTGTGTGTGTGTGTGTGTGTGTGTGTGTGTGTGTGTGTGTGTGTGTGTGTGTGTGTGTGTGTGTGTGTGTGTGTGTGTGTGTGTGTGTGTGTGTGAGTGAGAGTATTGTCAATGTCTTATTTAAATGTTTTCAGTTAAACTGCACATTGGAGACTGGTCAAACGCAATTTCAAACTTCTGTGCTAACCCTGTTACATAGATTTTTGACAATAAAGTACACTTGAACTTGAACTTGAACCTATGGCTCCAGCCCTACAGGAAATGACTCAGCAAGTGCTCCATCTCGTTGCACCTGCACCCATCGGCTCGCTTGCAAGATTTTGGCCTGAAGTTCTTCCCAGACCTACACCCTAGCCATCCAACACGCATATCTGAGAATCAGGCTTCTCTTTAATAATGACAAAAGTTACGAGAGAAATACACATTAACTTTTTGTTAGCTCATAAGCGGCGTGGTGCCTGCTCCTTTTGACCCCAGACTTCAAAAACGTGGCCACAGGCCAGCTGTGTCTACACACCTTAAGCCACAAATGTACACCTCCATCCCACAAAAAATGGGGACTATAAACTAACCTCTGTCTTATGTACATTTACTGTACTGTTGGAGGTCACGCCCCTCAAAAAAGTTTCTCATTTGGACAAAGCCCCTCAGAAGTGTTACCTGCAAGACCTAATGGTTCAGAATGTGGTGGAAAAACAGTTTTTGAGATAGGAACGTCCTACCGCCCTGAAATTTGAATACCTTATTCTAAGGCCTAACTGGGACCCCCGCATCGAAACTTGGCCCAGTCGGACCCCGAGTGCAGGAAGGGGGGGCCTGGACTTTCATAATCCTCGCTCGGTGACTGTAAAGGATGTTTGGTCGGATGTTAGGACGAAGAATCATAATGTGAATGGGAATATTCTATAAATGTCTTGATATCATCTTTCGTCTCAACACTTCTGCTGCAGCCGCTTCAAGTCTCACTCCGAGAACCTTAAAATATGAATCAATCCATTAGAAGTATGAAAATATCTTCCTGGTGCGTAACGGGGCAAACAAGGTGTCCTTTGACATCTACGTTTCGAGGCGATTGCAACAGTGCCACACATGATCATATTTGAATATGTTTCGGGTAGTAATTAGCTGTCGATTTTGGAGGCCTTTATCAATAATGACCAGCTATAGATTTGCTTCCCGATGGAGATTTTTGACAAATTACATGTTATTTAGCATCTACACGTTGAGCTGACTCCAATGAGATCAAGCCCTCCCTCTTGCCACACCGAGATCATGTCGTAGACCATAGGTGTACCATGTCAAATAAATGTTACAATTTGCTAGAGTGTCATGCTTGGTGTCATTGGACTCAGCTCAACGTGTAGATGCTAAATGACATGTCATTTTTCACAAATTTCTATCGGGGAGCAAATCAATAGCTGCTCATTATTGATTAAGGCCTCCAATTTCGACAGCTAATTACTACCATCAGAGAATGTCTAATATGAGGAGAACTGGCACTCGCGGGTTAGTTCCGGTTTTCTGGACTGGTTGCAGTAATAATCTTTGACCACGCGGGGCGCTCGTAGGCGAGTCCAGAATGAATGGGAGCCAACGGGGTTTTATCCTCAGAATCCACTTTTCTCACGATGTAATTTTTTGTCAAGTAATTTGAAAGTTTCTATCAAAGGGTGGGGCTAAGATAATAAACTCAGCTGAATATTGCATTTTTTAAGGTCACGTATCTGTTCTAAAAAGGCGTTAAAAACATGCGATGACGTCACACACTGTAATACTGTCAGAGGTACTGCTTTACGGCAGTTTCTAAAGCACTTCCCTTTTCCCGCAACGATTATGAGCCATTTCTTTCTCCTAAAATAGAAACCTGGATTAGAATCATAATTTTAAGACTGCATCAATTTAGTTTACATCAGTAAACAATCTGCTAGAGAGCAGTGTTCTGTTGTTCTCCTCATGCCTCTTCCTTTCTTGATCTCTACAGTCGGACCTTGATGCTGTGACAACGGACAAGTCTTCTTCCTCTGTCCTTTTCCCCTGCCTCTGTTCAGTATGTTCAGTGTTGTTAAATCATTTCTCTTTTTTTTTATTAGTTACTGTTCTTATTGTGTTCTTTTTAGTGTGATGTTTGAATAAACTTGCCTGTTGCAATGTTGGTATAATGTTTGTATAATTACTGTTATACAACTGTTACTGTTTCAATGTGACCCAGACCATATTTCTCATTTAACAAACATGTGTAGCTTATAATGTGTTGCATGGCAGAGTAATTATATTCAATGGCTTAAAACAAACCCATCTGTAAAGATCAGTGAATGCATAGAAATCAATGACAAGTGGTGTAGATGGTTTTCCCTCTGTGCAAGGTCATTAGCCCAAGTCCTACAAAAAAATAACGACTGTAATAGCAGATGTTGAAGTTGTTAAATCGCTAACTAACCATTTGTATGGAACAATCGGTTAAGGTAAGTAAAGTGCTAGAGTCTCGACACTTTAGAGAATGTCTAGCGCGCAACTTGAATAAGCCATGTGCGATATTACCCGGGCTCCAGCGCCACTTTCCTTACCAGGTGAAGCCTCAGGTAGCCTAGGACCATTCATACAGGAGCAAGCAAGAACGTTACCTTTTTCTGTCCTTGGGAAACGAAAAGACGGACAATCCGTTTCCACTGCAAGTGCAGTTTATCATTGCACATTTACGAGGCATTTCTTTTTTAAACTATCTTTATTTTCGAAAAATAGACAATGACAGATTAAATGATATTGAGCGGGATATTGACTATTATTTAAGGTGGTCATACCGTACCTACCATGTATATAACACATTGAACATTAAACACAAGAAATTGAAGAAATTCCATTTATGCCCATGTACTTTCACCATACCTTTTTTGACTAATGTACGGCCAACAATGTTTCTAATGTGAAGCTTCAGCTTGACGCTCCGTTTTCCCTTCTTCGCATACCTCATCCACTATCCACGATAATAATCCACCGGACCACGACGTGATGTTTTTAAAGGGTTTACTTGTCCAACGCAAAATACAAAAAACAATCCTTTTCCACAATGAGGTTCTTATTAGAGGTACGAGAACGAGAGAGAAATTGAGAGAGGTTATCTAAAAAATAAAAGGGCCTGCAGGAAAATATAAATACAGTACGCAAAAATTGAGTTAACACGTTTCTGAATGCTCTTCAGCTTCAGATGCCGTCAAGAGGGGTCTCTGGTCGTAATCAGTCGCAAGTCCGTCCCTGACCAATCAGCGTTCATTAGCAGAATGCTAGCGTGTATGGCCAACAACGGCCCAAACTGTAAGAAATCGAAAGGACATAAGTACTCACTCATTTGACTTTTGAACCATAATCTATATTGAACTTGCGGAATCTGCAATAAAATTTGCGATATTTCAACGACAAGCAGGTGAAAGAGGCATAATTAGCCGTTTAGCCCCATAGACTCCCATTCAATCTGGACTCGCCCGCGATCACCCCCAGTGGATGTCTCATGGAACTACAACCAAAATCGGTACAATGGGGCGTATAGGGAGTGCCCAGGCTCTTCGTAGACGGGCTCTGCTACCATTAAACATGATCGAATATGCTCATGTGTGGCACCGTTGTAATCGCCTGGAAGCGAAAATGTTGAAGGACACCTTGTTTGCCCCGTCACGCCATCGGGAAGATATTTACATGCTTCTGATTGACTAATGAATTGATTCAGCTATTCCCCCAGAAGTCTGGGGTCAAAAGGTCAAAAGGAGCCGGCACCACGCCGCTTATGAGACAAAAGTTAATGTGTATTTCTCTCATAACTTTTTGTCATTATTAAAGAGAGGCCTGATTCTCAGATATGCAGGTTGGATGGCTACGGTGTAGGTCTGGAAAGAACTTCAGGCCAAAATCTTGCAAGCGAGCCGCTGGGTGCAGGTGCAACGAGATGGAGCACTTGCTGAGTCATTTCCTGTAGGGCTGGAGCCACAGGTTGAAGCGTACACACACACACACACACACACACACACACACACACACACACACACACACACACACACACACACACACACACACACAC
Source organism: Gadus chalcogrammus (assembly GCF_026213295.1). NCBI lineage: Eukaryota > Metazoa > Chordata > Actinopteri > Gadiformes > Gadidae > Gadus > Gadus chalcogrammus. The sequence continues at coordinate 25,403,681 of NC_079415.1, read as the reverse complement.
ACACACACACACACACACACACACAATGCATTTCGCTGCTAAAACAACAACTTGGGCTGCTTCTAGGACAGGGGGTCCTTTGAGACCCCCTTAAGAGACCTCAAAGTACAGCTTACTTAAATGTTGTCGACCTGCAGTCACCTATTGCATCACTTCCTTTCGGGCTTCGGCCTCCTAATTGATCATTGTAGTATAATTGAATGCCCTCCTTCATATATATGATACCCCCACCACTGGGACGTGGCAACAATTCTCCAAATCCATATGGGGAGGGGGGGGGGGTGATGCTTGTGGACAGTAGGGTTGTACACTAGACATAAATAGGAAGCAAACTCAGGAGAAGGAATGACCTCTCACAAATATATATTTAATAAATTGTTTCAAATAACCCTGCCTCGTTAAATCATTGAGCTTGGTGTTTTGCTTTCAAAAATAGGTTATAGAAGAAGTCTAAACTGCAGAAAATAAAAACAACCAAGCTGCCTTTTAAGGATACCTTGGAATATCTGTCTATTTTTTAACCATCGGACCCTATTTTACGACAAAAACAACACAATGGACGGCAGCTCCTTTGCCGCGTGGTTTTTAGAGCCATGTAAGGATTAGAGGGGCGGGTCGATAGCAACCACCATAGCAACCATGACGGTCAAGTGACTGGATGCAACCCCGTTGAAAAAAATAGAATACCACCCTACACACTGAGGAGAATAATGATATTTAAATTATTATGACCATGAAGTCTTTATTTGCATGGGTTTACATTTCGTTCTGTGTAGCATGGAAAAATCGGAGAAGCACTCCCATTCAGAATGCATTGGTTTACATTTCGTTCTTTGGAGCACAGTTATTTTTATTTATTTATTTATTTTCAGTTTTTGTGGAGGTGCTTCAAAGATGCTAATTTTTCTGCAATAATCCAAAATCCAATGGAAAAACCCGTTGGCTTTTTGTCAAGGGAAACCCAGGTCAACGCTCACTTCCGGGTTGGCGTACGTCATCCCTCCACCACTATAAACTGTAAAAACACATGTTCAAATTGAATGATAATGCATGAATCTATTCATGCTATTCATGACAATTATTTTGGCCATGGTGGATCCAGATCTGTTCCAGAGCATTTCTGCACCTCGGGCAACAGCGCAGGGTTGCCAGGTCCTGCCTGCAAAAATCGTCCTGCCCACATACCGTTCCAAATCCACCCAAAATGTCCTAGAAGCAGCCCAAGTTGTTGTTTTAGAAGCGAAATGCATTATGTGTGTGTGTGTGTGTGTGTGTGTGTGTGTGTGTGTGTGTGTGTGTGTGTGTGTGTGTGTGTGTGTGTCAGAGATGGAAATTAACTTTTTTGCCCACCAGCCACTGTGGCAGGTAGATTTAAAAATCTACCAGCCATTCATCTTTTTTACCAGCCACTTTTTATACGCTATATATTTTTTTAATATATGCGTACATTTTAAACAATATAATGGTAACAATAGATAAGATAAGTGTTTTTCATACACATCAGTTGGTGTTACAATGACAAGTTTGGGGATAATTCATCTAAACAAAGTATTTTCATTAAAAAACAAATTGACATATTAACAATAAAACAACATGCATGGCTACACCATCATAAGTCGGAAGGATCATTTGTTTTTTTATAATGTTACTGCATACAAATGTGTCCACAGACATGGTAACTAACGTATGATAGTAAGCATAATTGGCCCTTAACACTAATATTCAGAAAAAAACAATGCCTCAAAAGGCAGTGTTGTATTGGCTTAAGCAATACAAGTAGAGGCATATACTTGAACTTTATACTCTGAACTTTTAAACGTTGCAAACGTGCAAACTATATTTATGTGGCATTCAGTCCAATGCTTAAAATATATCTGTGGCATTCAGCAGGCCAATGCTGTGGTAAAGTGTGTAAAGTATGACCAAGTGTTTCTTTCTGTTCAATAGATAGAACTTTATCAATCCCCTCTAGGAGAAATGTGTTAATGTTTGTCCCTATAAAACAATAATGGTAAAATAATAAATACAAAACACGACGGTAACTGTGTAAGTCAAGCCGTCCAATCTGAAGGCTCTACCTAACCACTCCCCCTACTCACTTCCACCAATGCAAAGCGAACAGAACTGAGTAGGGGAGGGCGTAGCCTAACTAGTTTGTGAACGACCCAGAGAAACGCAACGCAAATTCAATGTAAACATGTATGAGGCTTTAATAAAATCCCGGACGATTTTGAAATTCCGCAACACATTTTTTAAAAGTGTCTCAAAAAGAGGGCATGTCCGGGCAAAAGAGGACGTCTGGTTACCCTACGTATGGGAAACCGATTTGATCCCTACCTGTAACACTGTTAAATAGCGGCCCAAATTCTCTGCTTGAGAAATGCGAAGTGTGGCGTGTGCATGGGTTGAATTTTGTGTGTCTCACGCCGAATGCGTGAGACTTGAGAGCCCTGTTACCGATACATTATCCCGGATTCTGACAGTCGCAATTCAGCAAAAGAGGCGTAGAAGTAGAAGGGGACCGGATGTTGACGGTAATGGTTGTGGAACTGTGCAGCGCCGTATAACGAATACTATTAAATATGCAAATTTGATCGGACCTGATTGGAAAGTCTACCCGACACAGTGGCGGGTGAAGTGACACAATTCACCCGCCACCATACAAATCCACCCGCAAATGGCGTGTGGCGGGTGTTAATTTCCATCCCTGTGTGTGTGTGTGTGTGTGTGTGTGTGTGTGTGTGTGTGTGTGTGTGTGTGTGTGTGTGTGTGTGTGTGTGTGTGCTAACACGCTATTTCATGTTGAAATGCGACTGCGTTGGCTCTCAGATAAACGTGTTTCACGTCACAGGGTCGGGAGGAAGGGGCGGGCCTTCTGAGAGGGGGTTCCGGGGGTTTCCCTCCGGGCGGGAGTTTTGGTTGTTGTAGTTTTCCGGTGGAGCTGTGCCTGCCTGTCCGATTGTGGAATCCAATAAACCTGCTATCAAGCTTACTTCGCCTGTGGTTATTACAATATCATTCAAAGTTACATAAAGTAACGGTTTAATAACACAAACACAGGAAACACGTGAGCTGCTAGTTTAGCGAAAGCAGCGTCCCTCGCAACCTGACGTCGTTGAAACATGCGAGCGAGCCGATTAAATCTTCCTAATAACCAGTGGTGTAGTCTACGTGATACGCAGGTATACGCCGTATACCCAAAAGAACGCACCAGGATTTGAGTATACCCACTTAAAAATGTGCACGGATACGTATCAATCGTCTTGTGACAGATCTTTCACTTCTGTGTTTTTTTTTTCGGACATATCGGTTGGGTATAACTGCAATAAAATACTTTAAGCAGGGGAAGTTATCTCCTACATTCACCATTCATACAATTCCCGCTGCGCGCTCGCGCTCTGCCCTGTCTCTGTTACGAAGCGCGAAGCTGCCCCTGCATCTCTGCACGTTAGTTGGCGGGCCGAGCCCCTTCTTCTCGCGTGTGTGTGCGTGTGTGTGCGTGCGTGGGCGTGCGTGCGTGTGCGTGTGCGTGTGTGTGTGTGTGTGTCCAGTCCTCCCATATTAATGTGTAAACCGTTACCACATAATAAGTAGTCAACAGAAGACAATGTTTTAATCCCACTTTATATCTCCTTGTTACTTTTAGATGAGAACCCCCTGGCCAGCCTTTCAGACTGGGTGTCAGGCTAGGGAATTTAAAAACAGGCATCCTTGGTTAGAGTGGAGGGAAAAAAAGTTATAGGTAAATGTCAGCCAACATACAGTTGGTATACACAATTGAAATTCATAATGTTAATCACTATCTAAATGAGAGTATAATTCATGGTCATTTTTAAGGTGCAGTAATTTCACACTTTTACAATTACTGTATGGTATGTTAGATAACAACAGTAAGAGCTCAAATTAGAGCAATTGAAAGAGTGAAACATTAGTCTCCTGTCATCTCCTTCTCATGCACTGGTTAGCCATGGATGTTAACAGTTCATTAAATTATTTTGAGTAGATTTTGTCCTTGTTTAGCATGTGCTATTGCTACTATAGATATACAAAGGACAACTTGTCATTTTTGTGTTCTATTTGTTCATACTGTTAAATCAGCGGGTTGTAGACCCCTGCGTTGGTGAGTGTGGTGCGACACCCCATAAGCGCCACACACGTACACGTACCGGTCGGACAGGTTTGTACGAGGCTGGGAGGGAATCATCACAGTATACCCACTACAATAAAATAGACTACACCACTGCTAATAACTATACAACTAAAGATCAGGCACAATCACTGACTGAAGATTATGCAAGTAAAAAGTATATTTCTCGCTAGAAATGTTATTAGAAACACGTTTAACGGTGAATCGATCCTAAAATATTGCATTTCCCATTCAGATAATAAAGATTAATAAAGATCATACACATTCACTGAGTGAAGATTATGCAAGGAAAATGTACATTTCTCGCTAGAAATGTCATTAGAAACACGTTTAATGGTGTATCTGTCCTAAAATATTGCATTTCCCATTCAGATAATAACGGCTACGTAACAATTTCACCAAATGCCCTGTTGGTCATATATGTGGCATACATAGCTCCCGCGACCTGTAGAGGCGTTTGATACGCTCCAGTGGGTCGTAATCCGTGGCAGTACAAACGACCTATACGGTCGTAAAATTTTGCGGACTTGTTGCACTATATAGGGAATAGGGAACGAGTGTATAGGGAACGATTTCAAACACAGCTAATGTTCTATTCCCGAGCGTTGCCGCCCCTGAAAAAGCGCTTTGTAAAAGCTGGTTTGTACATCCCGGGTCCCGTAGGCACCTCCATATCTACCCCTCACCACTGGATGTCGGCCTCTTTCGTTTGTGATAAACAATTACGAGAATGGACGATGAGAGACTGGTCGTCGAGGTGGAAAAATATGTTGAATTGTATGACCAAAGTTCCCGTCATTACAAGGACAACTCCAAAAAGGTCATTGCCTGGCGAGCCATAGCTCTGGAGATTGGATCTTCAGGTGAGAAATCAACAATGGTGGACTAAGTACCCAAACCATTAACCATAATGGGAAATAGACGAAATCAAGTCACATATAATCACACCATGTAGGTAGAAACCAGATTACTTGTAATATATATTTTTTTATTTAAGGCAAGGCAACTTCATTCATATAGCACTTTTAATACATGACGCAGACTCAAAGTGCTTCACATAGAAACATTCTCATACAATAAAATAGATAAGTAAAAGGAAACACAGGCAAAGCTCAAAAATGCATTGTCATGTAATAACTGTCTCTCTGGTATCAGATCATGTATTAACTGTCTCTCTGGATTTAGGGAAAAATAACATTAAGTGTCTCGAGCACTCAAATAAAATACACTGGCTACTGAATCCAGCACAGCAATAACATCACTGTATTTATCCCGAGGGATAAAAAAATAGTATATATATGCAAAAGAGTATACCAGAGAGGGATAATAACTAGATTATAGGTCATCATATAGGCTGACCATATGGTTCTGCCATTGCACACTTAGTAGCGAATTGAAATATTGGCGTGCCTCTCAGGATCTGCACGGAGCTCCTGGACCAGATTGTGGCATACCCCCTGTTCTTGTCTCCGTTCATTGATGGGGTGCACCCAAACCCTTCGTCTTCTCCTTGCTCCTTGCAGGAGAAGAAGGGCAGCCCCCCTCTGTCTGGCAACAGTTATTTGTTCTGTTGAAATAAAAAAAACTCAATAAAATGTAAAAGAGCTTGCTCAATTAAAATGGATAACTACTGGCTGCATACATGTAAATGTGTGGCTATGTTAAGGATAGATAGATGGATAGATAGATAGATACTGTATTGGTCCCAATGGAGATCAATAAAGCCATCCAGGAGCTCAATACAATAAATACACACAATAACAATTGGCCTTAAAAGGTGACTGCACTATATACTAAAAAGGCTTAATAGAAGGTCCTGCAGTTATTGAGATTGTTGATGCAGTAGATCAGGGGTGGCCAACCAGTCAGAGACTAAGAGCCACATTTTTTATTGTGTTACTGCAAAGAGCCACATCATACACACGGGTACACATGAACATCCCCCCATCCCTTCCACGCACACACACACACACACACACACACACACACACACACACACACACACACACACACACACACACACACACACACACACACACACACACAGACACAGACACAGACACAGACACAGATCTCTGCTCAGCCAGATTTACTGTAAATGTCACACAACCAACATAATGACAGAAATGGACTCCTACAGTACAAAGAGCACAGGCCAGTCATTTTCAACAATGAACATTGTGTGCACTGCCTCACACACAAACTCTCAGTTCAACCAAGTCCACAAACAAAAATATAAACATTTAAAATAGCGTTTTTCTCTTATACATGTTACTTAGTGGGACTTCTGGCATTCCTTGCCTTGAACAATTTTAAACAATGTTTAACAATGAACATTGTGTGCACTGCCTCACACAAACTCTCAGTTCAACCAATTCCACAAACAAAAATATAACAATTTACAATAGCGTTTTTCTCTTACTTTGCATGTTGCTTAGTGGGACTTCTGGCATTGCTTGCCTTGAACAATTCTCTTGAAATCTGGCTTGTATTCCGTTGTTGCCACTCGAAGCAATTCTCTCACATGTGTGTCAGTCAGAACAGAGCGATGCTTTGATTTCACGTGTTTAAGGGTAGAGAACACAGACTCGCAGACGTATGTTGACCCAAACATTGACATTATCTTGAGCGCAGCCCGTTTGACATTGGGATATTTTTCCATTGGCACACTTTTCCAGAACTCAATGGTCCCTTCCCTTAAAGCAGGTTTAAGTTGGTCCTCCTCACAAAGATCGATCATCTCCAACTCGGCCGCAGCCTCATCTGTGACTAGTGGGGCTTTCAAACCGTCTGTCTCCGCATTGAACGGGTCGACGAGGAACGTAATCTGTGGCCTTTTCAGTTGTAGATCACAGAACCGGGTCACAAAGCCCTCGCGCAGGTTTTCAACCAGCGTTGCATATCTGGCTTTTTGCTCTTTCAGGGCGGCGCAGCAGGTGTCTTGCCCGTTGGATTTTAGCAGAGCGGGAAAATGCGCTAAATCTCCCCTTTGAATATGCGTCTTGAACAGCTTCAGTTTGTTGACAAATGCAAACACACTTTGCACCAGGTCAGGCAGCATGTGTAACTTACCCTGCAGGGTCAGGTTCAGTCTGTCCAAGTGACACAGCATGTCGACCAAAAAGGCCAGATCCATAATCCACTTGGGGTCAGAGAGCTCGGGATAGTCCTTGTCCTTCTCTTCCATGAACAGTTTCACGGCATCCAAAAGCTCAAAGAAGCGAGAAAGTACCTTGCCTTTTGACAGCCACCTCACAGTGCAGTGCAGCGGCAGGTCACCTGGAAGCCTTTGGTCCAGCTCAGCGATGAGATTCTTGAATTGCCTGTGGTTAAGCGCATGTGTGCGGATGTAGTTGACGATTTCCATCACGGGCTTCATGACGTTGTCTAAATTCAGTGATTTAGAGACGAGTTGCTCCCTGTGGATTATACAATGGAAATTCCAAAACTCTGGAAATGTGTCGTCAGCTCTGCACAGCCCCACAAGCCCTTTCAAAGAGCCGATCATGGCAGGTGCTCCATCCGTGGCCAGTGCAGTCAGTTTTGGTATCGGGAGACTTGCTTTCGCAATGCAGCCATCATCGCTTCTTTTACATCTATTCCACGGGTTCGGCCCTTTAATGGCACAATGTCAAGGAGTTCTTCTCTGATATGACACTCACTTGATACCGACCGTGCAAATATTGCCAACTGTGGCTTGTCCTGAATGTCGCAAGACTCGTCCAATGCGACACTAAAATATTCGCATTCTTGAAGATCGGAGTGCAACTGCGATTCAATAGCCGTGTTAATGTCCGATATTCTGCGTTCAACAGTGTGGCGGGACAGTTGGACGTCTGACACCATTCGTTTTAGTTTGTCGTTTTCAGGAGACAAGATTTTAACAACGTCACTGAGGCATTTTTTTACAAACTCCCCTTCATTGTATGGCTTTTTAGCTCGTGCAATGTTCCAAGCCAGTTGATAAGATGCCAGCGTTAGGGTCTCTGAGTGCGTCGTAGATTTTTGGAACATCTGTGTCTGCTTTTCTGCCTGTCTTTTCAAAGCAATTAACTTGTGCTTGCGAAGTTCAGTCCCTTTCCGAAATTCCTGGTCGAAGTTAGCATGGAGTGAGCTGAAGTGGCGCTGAAGATTTGAAGCCTTGAATTGCGCTAATGACACCTGGCATATAAGGCAGAATGGCTTCCCATTACGTTCAACAAAAAAATATAAACTCTCCCACTCTGTCAAAAACGTCCTGTGTTCCTCTTCATATTTTCTTTTTGCTGTGCATTTTTTACCTGCCATTTTTGGAGCGTAGCCTACTTGACACAAATTGTTTACTCATGGGAAGGACATCTGTCACGTTCAAATTGTACCGGGGGCGAAAATTGTACCGGCCTACGTCATCAGTTGTTGACAACTTGACAACTGATTTGATTGGGTTGTCCGTTGCCGGGCAGGTTTCAAAAAACATTCGGCTCATGTTTCCAAAGACGAAATAACATAATACAGATAACGGATCGCTAGATAACACTTGTTATTACTTTATATTTGTATTGTATTGAATTGTTTAATCTAATTTAGCTAGTAAACTGAGTGTTTAAAGCACGTTTCAAAAACCATTTGCGCTTATGTTGCCGAACACCAAATAACATAATACAGATAACGGATCGCTAGATAACACTTGTTTTTACTTTATATTTGTATTGTATTGAATTGTTTAATAGAATTTAGCTAGTAAACTGAGTGTTTAAAGCACGTTTCAAAAACCTGTCTTGTCACGCTCAATGAAGGAGTGCAATGAACGAGCATGAAAGTTTGCGAATGTTCAAGAACCTTCCTACGTGATTCGACGCGATCGCCCGTTGCCAGGCAACAAACGATCGCGTCGTTTGTGAACGTTATTTTGCGTCATCAATTAAAACGTTTGCGAACATGCACACACATACAAAAAAACAATAAAAAAAAAAAAAATATATATATATATATATTTAACACAAAATTTGATGTGAACTGAAGAGCCGCACGAAACGAGGCAAAGAGCCGCATGCGGCTCGCGAGCCGCAGGTTGGCCACCCCTGCAGTAGATGAATAATTGCAAAATATAAAATAAATAAGAAATGACAGTAAATAAAACGATAAAGTGCCCTACAAACTAAGTTGATCTGATGCCTGAAAACATACTTTCACTGCGCAGATTAGCCTACATTTTTCCAATTATTCAGCCAAAAAAATGGAAAATAAATAAACTAGGCTACAATAGGCTACTCACCCATTGCGTTTCGTGTCTTTGCTGCGGTTGATTGACAGGTGACTTCCTGATTTTATACTGCAGCGCGGCCGTCGCGCCGCCTCCTGTTGGTGCTAGGGGCGTGCTTTTGACGCGCGTAAAATACGCGATGCTGCGCTGCGGCGCCGGTGTGTGGATGCCTTTATTCACTCCGGCTATTAGGTATGCAGAACGAGCCCCTCCCTCTTCTTTGCTTGACCACTAAGTTTGAAGGCTGTCTAACATACCAGACTAAAGTAACGCATTGTCGAGACTAGAGCTGCAGTGCCTCCATGTTTCACCGTAACATAAGCTGTGTTGTCTTTACTAGTTTCACTACAATGTAATGACCACCACTAGCTAGTGGAAAATATATTTGTGTACAGTGATATATTTGTATATGTTAGGCTATATATTGAGATGGCAGTGTGCGAAATACCCGTTAATATTCGGGGATGCCCTCATCCCCAGATTGTTCTCGATGCAGTAGCCAGCTAGGCCATAACATTACAATATTTCATGGATGCAAGCAAGCCAAGACAATCAATCTATATCTATAGCCTACATGACAACACACACACACACACACGCACGCACACGCACACACACACACACGCACACACTTTAAACACACTGGTAAAGCAATAGGAGCCTGCATTGCCTAAAGTTGTTGGGATGCACGTTATTTTATAACAGGCAGGGGCAAAGTTGTGCATTACAATGCAAACACGACAATAATTGGCACCGTTCTTGCGCACTCAGAAGAACATGAACTGAATAAATGCGGTATATAGCATATGGGAGACGGGCACACAATCAGTGCATTTGCAAATGAGAGCCTGCAGTATGACCGATCTTGTGACATTATTTATCCATCCATCTACAGCTAATACGATCAGACAGATACATCATTGATCACATATAAGCCCACAACAAGCCCAACATCACCACGGCAGGTGCGCTCTCTCTCGCACATTCACACAATCACTCCAACTTCTCCAACTCCAAGGCAAGGCTGTTTCACTAAGACCAGAAACAACCACAACTAACCAGCCTACATATCCACAACAATCAGTTCTATACATTGCGTCTATCTTCTGTTTGGCGCACATGGCTAATTTGCATACTTGCACAGGACTGCGGCTCCGCTTGTCAAAAAAATAGAACGTATTTGTGAATAAATGCGTTGAATTCTGAATACTGGACTTGGTGAGCTTAAATAGGCTATTAAGTGACCTTTAGTGAGATGGCCTAAAACGGAATACAAATTAATTATTCTAGGACATAGGCTTTTCGCAAAAACGGCTGAATCCGAATACTCATACTTGACTACTATATAGCAGAGGTGGGGGTAAGTCATTCATGCGCAAGTCACAAGCAAGTCTCAAGTCATAACCTTCAAGTCTCAAGCAAGTCCCAAGTCACTGTGGTGAGAATCAAGCAAGTCACAAGTCAAGTCATTGCTCAGGTCAAGCAAGTCACAAGTCAAGTCATACAAAAATCTGATGATCTAACCCAGTTTCCACATTTAAAAATCGGTAAAGAGAGTGGTTCATTTTATTTCAACATTAACAATAACAATGTCTTAACAATAACAATACCTCAAACTATTCAAAACATTCCAAAACCATTATCTGCATAGTTTGAAAATGTTTTTTATGATCATTACCTCCAACCTATGAACAGAATCAAATAGAACCTCTAGGTAGCTGTATACGACAACAGTTCAAGTCAATCACTCAATCTCCCTACATGTTGTAGAATATTATTTGCAACACATGGCATCAGACATGAAAAAAAAGAATATTTCAAAAGTAATATCACATACACATACTGTAGGAAGGGGAAATAGTAATACACAAGCCTGAAAGCTGGTAGCAATCTTGCTGCCTCGCAACATACATCGACTTACAATGCATTGCATTTGCAAAAAAAATAATTTGACAGTACTTTGTCACTAGTCCTTTTTCCATCAAAAAGATAGAGCGCTTTAAAATGATGCGCATCAAAAGTTAGTGCGACATATGTGATGGAAAAAGGGTTATATCGCTCTAACGCCGATTTTGTCGCACTAAGTTAATTCGCTCTGCAGAGGTGGTTTTGGGAAAGTTCTAGCGACATAAAAGTAATGGAAAACGGCTGAAGCGATATAGAATGTCGCGCATGCGCATTGTTGATGGAAAATCATCTAGCGGGTCAGAAAAATGCGCTTCAACACGGGGCATTGTGACACAATTTTAATTCGCCTTAATCATTCTGTCGATGGAAAACCGTTTAGGCGCTTCTTATGTCGCTACAAATTAATTCGCTTTAAGAGTTAATTCGCTTGAAAATCTGATGGAAAAAAGACTACTGAGTTCTGAATGATGCGGTCACATTATCACCCCACCATGGCTGAACACACGTTCAACAGGTGCACTTGATGCAGGGACTGCTATAACTCATACCTCCACCTTGAACAAAAAGACACTTAAAACCACTGAGTTAGAAGTAGCCTACTGACATGAAAATTAAACAAGTACGTCAATTAAACGGTCGTACTGCACTCCCCCTCCCCCCGCGCGTGACCTCTTCGTGCACGTGCACGTACTCAAAGCTCGTGACCGAGAGAAAGCTTCTGTTTGTTGTTATCCTGCGGTAGCTACTGGAGTTAGTTTACTAGCTAATCCACATTTGGACCTAGCGCTAGAATACAACCCTAAATTCCAACCTAGCTAGCCTGCCCTGGCCCACTCTCGCGCATCTGTGTTCGCGCTCTTGTGTGATTGCGCGTCCATGTACTTGGAATGGGTGGAGTCAGAGTCAGCGTTGAAGGAGAGGGGGTAGGACCATTTGAGTTGCGTCTTTTCAAAATCTGCTGGCGTATCGCAAATCACATATCCAACCTATAATCTAACTTTAGAAAAGTCATTTCGAGTCATCTGTGTCAAGTCTAAGTCAAGTCTCAAGTCATGAAGACCAAGTCAAAGTCAAGTCGAGTCTTTTATCAAGTCAAGCAAGTCTCAAGTCCTCAAATTTGCGACTCGAGTCTGACTCGAGTCAAGTCATGTGACTCGAGTCCCCCATGTCTGCTATATAGTATGCATTTTGCAGTACGCCAAAAAATATAGCGCGTCGGAATGCTCAGTACGCATTGTGTAGTACGGAAGACGTTTCCGAATGCGTGCTACCCATAGACATCTTATAGTGCTACCCATAGACATCTTATATGATAGACGGAGCATCGAATACTACCGCCTGCTGGCGCTGACGAGACGCGGGGCCGCCATCTTGGAGTGGTCATCCGCTCCACTCAGTGTAATCCGTTTGGCTGGAGCAATGAACTGTCAGCGCATTTAATTAATCATACCTCACTGAATACCACTGATTTTCATGCGGTTTTTTGTCATACGTGTATATGACAAAGGCCACATGGTTTGGCGTGTTTTATTATTCAATACCAATTATACCAATAGTACGGTAATGTTAAATCTTGCTTGTGAAAAGTAATCCCCCGATTCCTATTGTGGATGGTCCGCCGATTTGAGCAGGAATACGCTGAACAACAGCCCGGCATCCTGTTTCTGCTGCTGTTGCTGCTCCCGGTTGACCACTCCAAGATGGCGGCCGTATTTCTCGCGTCCCAGCAGCCAATGCTCCGCTGCTATCCATTTTGATGGTAGGCGGCTGGTACGAACGATCAGCTTCAGCGAGAACGTGACGTATTTCCCTTGCTCCAGCCTTCCAGTTTGCTATTTGTGTCCGACGAGTTTGAGAAAACTATTTTGGAAAAAAGAAATAATCCAGTGTATAATGGTGGCCAGCCTTTACAGAAACATTAACATTGCAAGCCTTTTACATTGCAATAATATTTTGCCATTTTCGCCAATTTTTATTTCAACAAGTGCTGTCGTGTTTCCGTCGAGCCACGAGGGGTAGTAGCGGGCTAGTCATCATTAGCAACATAGCCTCTTTGGCAAACCAGCTTGAAAACACAACTTTACATTGAATTTCACGCAAAGCAAGACCATAAATTGGTGACCAGATTAAAGCAGCAATGAAATCAAATGTGTAAGAGGATTTAAAATCAACATTACAACCCCCAACGTGGTACAAATACAAAGAAAATACAGCTCAATCCCCATTGACTATGGGCGCAGCCATCTTGTTTGCTAGTTGTACAGATCTGCTCGCTCTACTTTGAAAGCGACGAGATACTACGACCGAAAGGGGGCGTGCCTCAGTGAAATGCCGCAAGAAAGCTGGGAGATTGGCGACTTTACCACTTCGTACATCCAAATGGATAGCAGCATAACTATAAGATGTCTATGGTGCTACCGCGCTACCGCCAAAGTAAACCACGGAGTTCACTACGCTATCCCACAATGCAACCGGAGTCTGGTAACGAACGAAGAAGAGATGGCTGACCCGACACCAACAGAAAGACGTCGTAGAAAGCGGCTCAAACCTAAGTTGCAGGCATTGAGAAATGAGCTGGAGTAAATTATCAAGATTTTCGTTGTTTTTTTATTGTTCCTGATAAGTAGTTCTTAAAAATTCAAAAAATCACAACCTTTCGGTCAAGGTTCAGAGGGACTGAAGCTTTGTGATTTTTTTCTAATTAGTGATACTTAGCAAGTGTGCAGGAAGTTTTATTGTCTGCTCGAGTGAGTCCCGCTGGCTGTACTGTTGTTGAGCCGTGTTAACATGTTTCGATGGACGGGACGGCCTTGAGTATAAAGCTGTTTTGCCTAACATTCTTCCTTTCAAGGGACTATGTGTTTAGTTTAGTGTGTTTCTTGTGTTATATTGCCATAAAGAGATGGCATGTTTAAAAATAATAATAATTAGTAAAGCTGTTTAAATGACTACTTGAAATGAACATGGAAATGTTATGAATGTTCAGCATTTAGCTTAATAAATAATGTGGCGACTCCTACCCCCGGTGAGTCTGGGTATTCATAATGTTTGGGGAAAAGGGGTTTTATTGTCTTTGTATAACTTGTTGTGTTATTAGGTTAAGTGGGGTTAACGGGTTTGGGTTCTTTATTGTTTGTGTGTTAATTGTGATGTGTAGTGTGATCGGGACCATTAGTGAGGGTGTTGTGTGTGTTGGTCAGTTGTGCCGTGTTTTCTGTTGTGTGTGTGTGTTTGAATAAAGGCAGCTCTCGGGGTCGTGCGGTGTACTGAGGCACGAGAGTTGCGCCGCCGTTTAAACCTGGGCTCCCGTCTCGTCCTTCCCGCGCTGCTCGCCACAATAATTTAAGTTGGATCAGAGATTGGTGAATTCATTGTGTTCATTTAACTTGATTGGTTTAAGGCAATCGGTTTCCTCAAATGAATTGAGTAGATAAAATGTAATTTTAAGTTGTCACAACTAGAATGTAATAAGTTATATCAGTTGGAAGACAAAGTTGATTATACTTAAGTAAAAATATTTAGCAATACAAGAGGCATTTAAGTTAGTATTACTTAATTCACATACATTTAATGAACACATGTTATATACGTTGAATGAATTGCTGCATTTAAGTGTAAAAAGCTAATTCTTTACATTTCACTTCAGTAAATGGAATTAGTAATGCTAACTCATAATACACATGTCACAATAACTCTAGATATAAGAGTTATCTTTACTTACATAAAATAATTGCTGGTACCTACTTAATTTATTTGAGTTAGTAAACTTAAATAGTTCAAGGCAATCGGTTTCCTCAAATAGTTTAAGTTGAACCAACTTGTCAGGTTTTACAACTGATTGTTGTGCATTGTTGTGGAGGCTGGTTAGTTGTGGTTGTTTGTGGTCTTAGTGAAACAGCCTTGCCTTGGAGTAGGAGAAGTTGGAGTGATAGTGTGAATGTGCGAGAGAGAGCGCACCTGCCGTGGTGATGTTGGGCTTGTTGTTGGCTTATATGATCAATGATGTATCTTTCTGATCGTATTAGCTGTAGATGGATGGTTAAATAATGTCACAAGATCGGTCATACTGCAGGCTCTCATTTGCAAATGCACTGATTGTGTGCCCGTCTCCGATATGCTATATACCTGGCATTTATTCAGTTCATGTTCTTCTGAGTGCGCAAGAACGGTGCCAATTATTGTCGTGTTTGCATTGTAATGCACAACTTTGCCCCTGCCTGTTATAAAATAACGTGCATCCCAACAACTTTAGCCAATGCAGGCTCCTATTGCTTTACCAGTGTGTTTAAAGTGTGTTTGTTTGTTTGTGTGTGTGTGTGTGTGTGTGTGTGTGTGTGTGTGTGTGTGTGTGTGTGTGTGTGTGTGTGTGTTGTCATGTAGGCTATAGATATAGATTGATTGTCTTGGCTTGCTTGCATCCATGAAATATTGTAATGTTATGGCCTAACTGGCTACTGCATATCGAGAACAATCTGGGGATGAGAACATCCCCGAATATTGACGGATATTTTGCACACTGCCATCTCAATATATAGCCTAACGTATACAAATATATCACTGTATGTTACGTGTGTGGTTGTTTTCCTGTGTCTCCCCTATCGTTCTCTGTAGGTCTCACGCCATTGGCTGTTCCTCCACCATCGTCCAACCCCCTGTCCAATCTGGGAGCTGTCTGTTGGCCAATCAGTGTCATCAGGCCTTGATAACTTGCACCTGTTTGTCTCCGTTGTAACAAGCCATTGTCTGCCTGTTTGTTGGCTGTGTCATGCCTTTGCCTTTTGTTTTGAGATGCCATAGGGGTTTAGGTGAATAGGTAAGATACCCTTGGGTGTACACTACCATTAGGTAGTTTTAGTTTTACATCAGAGGGGTATTCCACAAAGCCGGTTTTATCACATAACCGGGTAAGTTAACCCAGGGTTTGCGGTAACCCTAGGTTTTCCGTTCCAAAAGGATCACGGTATGTTAGTTGCTATAGAAACAAATGCTCTGAATCAAACCTGGTCGGAGCAGGTTTTGCGCAGGTTAAGTTTGAAACATAACCCGGTTTTGGGTATTTAAACCGGCGTTCACCACAGATTTCATGTGTTCACAATGGCATGCCCTTTTGATGAGGGAACTGCTGATATCGGAGCGCAAATTATATGATCCACCGGGAGCGATTGATAAGACCACAGCTCGACATCTTGGCATATCGGATGACTTTTTGCTGGAGTGGAGAGATATAGATTCTCGCGCAAATCTTTAATATATTTAAATAGCATTACATAGCCAACACTACCAATCGAGGACCTGGCCTCAGTTCACTCCAGACTATTTGCGTAGCCCTCCGTTTTTTTGCAAATGGTAGTTTTATCTAGGCTATAATGTTGGAGATGCTGAGCCAGCCTTTCAGATGACCCATCCAAGATTTGTATCGGCCTCCTATCATACAAAGAGCAATATTGTCCGAGTACGATGCCGAGGCATTTACAACATAAAGTATAAAATAGTCCTAACGGACTTGCATCCACTGGAGAATGTTCGATCGTAGCCGGCGGCTTCATTACAAGCCCTAATCCATCTTGATCTGTGAAGTTGATGAATTGTTACTTTGAGGTTTTCTACCCAGTTACCAAAAAAATAAAGATTTGGAATAGTATGCGCTGTGGCAAGCACACGGTTTGCATGTGTTACTTCGAAGGCAAAAAAAAATCTAAAATACAAGAAAACACAAAAACCTACATTCAACCAGGTACCTCCTGGTACCCCCTCCATGCCAGGGCGCCCTGAATTTATGTTTATTAACAGCTTCTCCACCGGGGTCAAGACAATTTGAGGGCCAGATTCAGTCTGCCGACTGTCGGCCTTTTAACGATTGGCTTAAAAAAATGGCTTATTTAAATTTATACCAATACGATGGTGGGAAAAGCTTACCAGTTTGTATGTTTTTTATACTTCATCTTTATACTTGATCCGCTGGCCGCTTGGAAGCAATCGGAGTACATATTTTTTTAGAAGAAAGGGGTTATGTGGTAGGATCTTTAAGAATGCTTAACTGGGATATTTATATATTCATTGCTCAAATATTAAGGATCATGCTTTTGACGTGTAACTAACGCATTTACGCGGTCAGCGATCCGCTGCCAGGCTTTGGTTCTCCGGGTTGCAGAGGCTTTAGCGTTCCCTTTTCTTGTTATAATGTCCTTCTCCTCGTCATAGCTCTCCACGAGAACCTGGAGTTCCATTTCATTGAAATAAGCGGCCCGTTTCGCCATATGGATCAGGGTTTCCATGATAGTTGATTGAACTAATGCATAACCGCTGCTGTGGAACCGAAAACTCTGGGTGTTTGTTAAACATCCGTTCGTGGAACACCCCTCTGGTTAGAAGCGGGGCCACCCTCTGTATGTATTAGCTAGGTTGTATGTGTGCACTAGTTAGTTGCACAGTGAGAGATGGAAAAAGTGCTGGGCCAGATGGCATACCCCCAGAGGTTTTAAAGAACTGTGACCTCGATGACATCATGCTGGAGTTTTCCAACCAAGCGCTACTGCTAAACAAACTGCCTGAAGTATGGTCTCTCTCCAACATCATCCCAGTGCCTATATCAGGAGACCTCTCAAAGCCAGACAACTACCGGGGCATCAGCCTGACATGTATCACGGCAAAGATATACAACCGCATGATACTAAACAGGATCAGGAGCGCCATCGACCCTCACCTGAGGGAGAACCAAAATGGCTTTCGCGAGAGGAGAACCACCACAGCCCAGATCCTGGCACTAAGGAGAATGATCGAGGAGGTGAAGAAGGATAACCTGACAGCTGTACTGTGCTTTATCGACTTCAAAAAGGCATTCGATTCGATCCACAGAGGCACGATGGTGAAGATCCTTAAGGCCTATGGTGTTCCTCCCAACCTACTCCGGGCTATTGAGACCATGTACGCAGGAACAAGGTCCAAGGTGGTTACCCCAGATGGCAACACCGAGGTGTTTGATATCCTGGCTGGAGTAATGCAAGGGGACACACTAGCCCCCTTCCTCTTCATCATTGTCCTGGATTATGCGCTCAGAAAAGCCATTAGTGGGCGGGAGCAGGGCCTCGGCTTCACCCTAACCCCAAGGAGGTCAAAGCGACACCCTGCAGTTGTCCTGACAGACCTGGACTACGTGGATGACATCTATGGAAAGCCAAGAAGGCCACAATCCGGACCTAGATTGGCGCGGTAAAAGTGCAAAACCGTACGGAAACCGTACGGATTCCGTACGGATTCCGTACGGTTTCCGTACGGTTTTGCAAGAATTCCGTACGGAATCCGTACGGAATCCGTACGGTTTCCGTCCGGTTTCCGTACGGTTTCCGTACGGATTCCGTACGGTTTTGAATGACTAATAGCCGCGGCTATTAGTCATTCACTCCGGCTATTAGTTATTCACTCCGGCTATTAGGTATGCAGAACGAGCCCCTCCCCTTCTTTGCTTGACCACTAAGTTTGAAGGCTGTCTAACCAATCAGTGAAGAGAAAGACCAGACTAAAGTAACGCATTGTCGAAACTAGAGCGGCAGTCAGTGCCTCCATGTTTCGCCGTAACATAAGGCTGTGTTGTCTTTACTAGTTTCACTACAATGTAATGACCACCACTAGCTAGTGGAAAATATATTTGTGTCTAGTACAGTGATATATTTGTATATGTTAGGCTATATATTGAGATGGCAGTGTGCGAAATACCCATCATTATTCGGGGATGCCCTCATCCCCAGATTGTTCGCGATATGCAGTAGCCAGCTCGGCCATAACATTACAATATTTCATGGATGCAAGCAAGCCAAGACAATCGATCTATATCTATAGCCTACATGACAACACACACACACACACACACACACACACACACACACACACACACACACACACACACACACACACACACACACACACACACACACACACATTAAGCACACTGGTAAAGCAATAGGAGCCTGCATTGGCTAAAGTTGTTGGGATGCACCTTATTTTATAACAGGGAGGGGCAAAGTTGTGCATTACAATGCAAACACGACAATAATTGGCACCGTTCTTGCGCACTCAGAAGAACATGCAGTAGGACTGATCTTGTGACATTATTTAACCATCCATCTACAGCTAATACGATCAGACAGATACATCATCGATCACATAAAAGCCCACAACAAGCCCAACATCACCACGGCAGGTGCGCTCTCTCTCGCACATTCACACAATCACTCCAACTTCTCCAACTCCAAGGCAAGGCTGTTTCACTAAGACCACAAACAACCACAACTAACCAGCCTACATATCCACAATAATGCACAACAATCAGTTCTATACATTGCGTCTATCTTCTGTTTGGTGCACATGGCTAATTTGCATAGTTTGCACCGGACTGTCGGCTCCGCTTGTCAAAAAAATAGAATGTATTTGTGAATAAATGCTTTGAATTCTGAATACTGGACTTGGTGAGCTTGAATAGGCTAAATCTAAGTGACCTTTAGTGAGATGGCCTAAAACGGAATACAAATGAATTATTCTAGGACATATAGGCTTTCAGGATCAATTCAGAGGTTCAACTGTTCGTGATTAATTTTGCTTAGCCAGTGAAAGTGACCAGCTGTAGATTCCGCACTGTTAAAAATACTTCACTACAAGTAGGCTATAAGTCCTCCAAATAATTCAGCAGAATTGCATTACTGCCACACGCATAGGCAGCAGTAGTCATTATGCGCTGAAATGGTCCCTGCCAGTGTTTTTCTATTCTGATGTTTGTGGATGAATCTTTCAGCTACAGCTTTGTTACATTTCCTTGCGATGGTTTGCTGGTTTAACTATACAGCAATAAATCAAATGATGCAAGATGATGTGTCCGTTGCGTGGCTGTCATGTGAGAGCCGTATACGCATTTTAAAAACACCTGTAATCAGCGTGACTATTGTGGTGTATCTGAATGCAGTACATTAAGGGTTAATGTATTACGCGGGTTACGTTACAGTCAACCAATAGGATTATGTGTGTGTGGTCACATGATGCTGGGTTCGTGCGTCTTCATGTTAGTTTAATAAAGTGCCTGTAATGTCAAGACACAGTTGTCCGCGCTGAATTAATATTCCTCAAATAGAATATACGACATGGTGTCAGAAGTGCTGTGTCTATGACCCGAAAGAAAAAGCACAGGACACAACGGTCCACGGCGACAGAGACAGAGGGAGAGACATTGGTGGATGTTAAGAGCGAACAACGTGAGGGAAACGTTAACGTGCAACAAGCGAGCATGGCGGCTAGTGCACCAACTGCTACATTCAACATCCAGCCACCGGAGCCCTTTGATTTCAACAAACCGCTCGATTGGACAAAATGGATCCGGAGGTTCGAGAGGTTTCGGCAAGCGAGCAACTTGACTACGAACTCCGAGGAAACTCAGGTTAACACTCTGATATATTGTATGGGGGATGAAGCCGACGATGTATTGAGAGGATTAAAACTGAGTGATGCTGACATGAAAATGTATGACAAAGTAAAAGACGGATTCCGGGATTTCTTTGTTGTGAAGAAGAATATTGTGTTTGAACGTGCATGCTTCAATATGCGAAAACAAGAACCAAATGAGACTGTCGAGGCATTCGTCACTGCCCTGCATGCTTTAGCAGAACACTGTCAATATGGGGACTTGCATGATGAACTCATACGAGATCGGATCGTAGTGGGGCTTGCAAACACCAGACTTTCTGAACGCTTGCAGATGGAGGAAAAACTGACTTTGCAAAAAGCCATTGATATGGCAAGACAGTCTGAAGAAGTCAAAAAGCAACAGAGCACACTTAGGGGTGACGCTAGCAGTGTGATGCAGATGGAGGGGAGCTCCATAGACAGACGGATAAAAAAGGGACAGCAATATACCAACTGGAAAAGCAGCGGCGCACATTCCCGCCAACACACGCAAGGCAGAGACAAAGGCATGCAGCACAGCGCCCAGTGCTACAAGTGTGGGGGGCCTTCTCACGAGTTTCCCGCCAAGTGTCCCGCCAACGATGCAACCTGTCGGGGCTGCGGAAAAAAAGGCCATTACCAGCGTGTCTGCAGAAGCAAGTCTGTGGTAGCGTACATTGAGGAAGAAGAGGGGAAAAGTTTCTTCTTGGGCTCTGTGTCATGTGAAAACAACATGTGGGTGGCTGATGTGCAGATAAAAGGGAAAGTGCTGAAATTCAAACTTGACACCGGCGCAGATGTAACCGCCATTTCGGACAGTGACCTGAAAGACTTGTTCCCGGGGGCACAAATGCCTGTCCTCCACAAGCCAGAGAAACCCTTGCTGGGTCCAGGAAAGATTCAGCTGGAGGTAGCTGGCTATGCAAAAATGCAGCTGACTTACAAAGCCAAGCAGACAGAGGAGAAGGTCTATGTGGTCAAAAACCTGAGCACACCTTTGCTCGGGCTACCGGCCATTACTGCCCTGGGTCTACTCATTCGAGTTGACAGCGTCACCATGGACTCTTTAAAGGCAACCTACCCAAAACTCTGCAAGGGCCTAGGCGACATCAGGCGTCCATACCACATCCAGCTCAAGCCAGAGGCCGTGCCATTCTCTTTAAAGACTCCACGGAGAATTCCCCTGCCTCTGATAGGAAAGGTGAAGGAGGAGCTCCAGCGGATGGAAGAGATGGGGGTCATCAGGCGCGTCGAGGAGCCTACGGAGTGGTGCGCCGGCATCGTCGTCGTCCCAAAGAAGAACAGCCAGCAACTACGCCTGTGTGTGGACTTCACGGGCTTGAACCAGTATGTGTGTCGAGAGAAGTATGTCCTGCCATCAGTCGACCAGAGTCTAGGAATGCTAGCTGGAGCCAGAATCTTCAGTAAACTAGACGCGAACATGGGATTCTGGCAGATTCCTTTAGCTGAGGAGTCAGCCAAATACACAACATTTATAACACCCTTCGGACGGTATCACTTCCAGCGTCTTCCGTTTGGGATCAACTCTGCGCCCGAGCACTTCCAGCGTGTCATGGCGGAGGTGATAGATGGACTCGACGGGGTGGTCTGCCACATCGATGACCTGCTGGTGTGGGGAAAAGACCAAGAACAGCACGACGCTCGTCTCCATGCCTTGTTGAAAAAGCTTGAACAAGCAGGGGTGACTTTGAATGCAGACAAGTGCGAGCTCTCCAGGAGTGAGGTGGTGTTCCTCGGGCATGTCATCACCACGTCAGGCATCAGCCCCGATCCAGAAAAGACAGAGGCCATCAGGGACATGAAAGAGCCTACAAACGTGAGTGAGTTGAGGAGTTTCCTGGGGATGGTAAACCAGGTGGGAAAATTCATACCCCAGCTATCAGAGAAAGACAAAGCTCTCCGTGACCTTCTCTCAAAGAAGAACTGCTGGCTGTGGGGTGTCGACCAGGTGGCGGCTTTCAGGGTGCTGAAGGAAGCACTAATCTCTCCACCGGTCCTGGCCATGTATGACACGAGCAGGGACACCAAAGTATCGGCAGACGCTTCATCTTATGGACTGGGGGGCGTGCTCCTCCAGAAATGGGACAGCGAATGGAGGCCGGTAGCTTACGCATCCCGCTCACTCTCACTCACTGAGCAACGCTACGCGCAAGTAGAAAAGGAGGCCCTGGGTCTAACCTGGGCATGTGAGCGCTTCCGGGACTTTTTGTTAGGAAAGCACTTCTGCCTAGAGACTGACCATAAGCCGCTCCTCTCCTTACTAGGCGCACAAGCACTCGACCTGTTGCCACCAAGGATACAGCGCTTTCGAATGCGGCTCATGCGCTACTCCTATGACATCGTGCACGTTCCTGGAAAGTCACTCTGGACTGCTGACACATTGTCACGTTCACCTGTACAGAAAAAAATGACCGCAAATGACACTGAACTGATGGAGAGCACGAACATTTACGTGGACTGCATTGTCAACAACTTACCTGTCAGTCCCACGTTCATGGACACACTCAAAGCACAGCTGGAAGCTGACAGTGTATGCTCTCGTGTCATGAAAATGTGTGCAGACGGATGGCCAGATCACGCACAGCAGGAACCACTCCTGAAACACTTCTGGCCCGAGCAGGCTACACTCACAGTACAAGATGGACTGTTGCTGAAAGACACACGTCTGGTCATTCCAGCAGCAATGCGGAACGATGTGCTGGACAGACTGCACGAGGGCCATCAAGGGGTCGTGAAGTGCAAAGCACGTGCCCGTCAGACTGTGTGGTGGCCTGGGCTGGGACATCAAATCACAGAGATGGTGCTCAAATGCAGAACGTGTCTGCAAGAGCGCCGCAATCACAGTGAGCCACTCATGCCGTCAGACTGCCCCGAGCGCCCATGGCAAAAGCTGGGGGCCGATCTCTTTGAACTGGGGGGAAAAACTTACCTGCTCGTCGTTGATTACCTCTCCAGGTACGTCGAACTTGCCCTGCTGACACACACAAAATGCAATGATGTGATTAACCATCTGAAATCGATGTTTGCCAGACACGGCATCCCGGAGGTGCTCATGTCTGACAACGGCCCTCAATTCTCCGGCCAGGCATTCGCTTCCTTCGCCTCTGCATATGGGTTCAAACACCTTACCAGTAGCCCCAAATTCCCACAAAGCAATGGCGAGGCTGAGCGAGCAGTACAGACCATAAAGGGTCTGCTGAAAAAGGCAACTGATCCGTACATGGCTCTGCTTGCATACAGAGCCACACCTCTTCAGAATGGATACAGCCCGGCCCAGTTGCTCATGGGTCGACGTCTCCGCACCACAGTGCCGACACATTCCTCTGAGCTGCAACCTACACTGCCCGACCGCAACACTCTGTTCCAGAAAGAAGGGGAGAAGAGGACGTCAGATGCTGCAAACTTCAACAGGCGACATCGTGCAAAGCCACTCAGCAGCCTGTCTCCAGGTCAGGAGGTGTGGGTGACTGACACAAAAACACCAGGGACTGTGATCCAGAGTCACACCTCGCCGAGATCTTACCTTGTGGATGCGCCACATGGGGTGGTAAGACGCAACCGCCTGCATCTTATACCACTCCAGTCTCCGTCACGAGACGAGGCTGGACAGCAGCAACAGGAGCCACTGCCGGTCCTAGAGCAGGGTGACACTCCACCTGCTTTGGGGTCTCCTGTTCCCTCTCCTGGGGTTTCCACTCCCAGAACCAGGTCTGGGAGAGCAATCATACAGCCCACTAGACTGAACTTATAAGTGGCTGAGAAAAGAAAAAAAATGTTCAATGTGAAAAAAAAGAGTTTGTCATATGTTCATGCTGAGCAGAAAATGTTTTTCCAATGTACCAGTTTTACAGGGGAGATATTTACTTTAGAAAATAAGTTGGAAAATGTTATGTTTAGAAAGAGTATCAGTTTACCAGGATTTGTTTAACCCTGTTTTCTTTCACAGGTTTTGATGGACTTTGAAAAAAATGTGTTTCACATGTTCGTAAAAAAGGGAGATGTGGTGTATCTGAATGCAGTACATTAAGGGTTAATGTATTACGCGGGTTACGTTACAGTCAACCAATAGGATTATGTGTGTGTGGTCACATGATGCTGGGTTCGTGCGTCTTCATGTTAGTTTAATAAAGTGCCTGTAATGTCAAGACACAGTTGTCCGCGCTGAATTAATATTCCTCAAATAGAATATACGACAACTATGACTTTCCGAGCGGATCATGGGGGGCTCTTCAATCATTTATTTTTCAGGATTTTCTCCCGTCATCCTCCAGTTTATTGCAAACATCTGGAGATAAGTCGGTTTAATTAAATACTCAAGTGAAATACAAGTGTACCTCCAAATTGCACTTATTGTACAGTACTTCGGTAAGGGCATTTACAATCCATCACTAAAGTTTTAATAGAATATTCTGATTCAGCGGATTTAAAATGTATTTGTATAATCTTCACAAATCTTGCAGCAATGCAATGTTAATATATCATCATGGGAAATGAGTATTCTGATTCAGCACATTTACTATTTATTTGTATAATCTTCACAACTCACAGCAATGAAATGTTAATTTATCATCATGGGAAATAGCATATAAACAAGCTTCATAAAAATTCATTTCTAAGCAGTAGGCCTACTACATATTTCTCAACGTAAGCATCATGACCATAAGCTATCCCAACGTTTCACACCTTTCACACAGTAGGGCAGCATTAGTCATACATGATTAACAACACATCAAATAAACGTTATTGAGGGATAACAGTGAATAAAACATCTGCGTCTTGGGTAAAGATGGGCTATGCTTAATGTGAGGAGCAGAGCCCGATTGGAAGGAAGCCCATTCAGGACGAATTTTACCCGGAGAAGGCAGCTTCCAGGCAGATGAAGATGGGGGGCTGTAGATGGATGGTTAAATAATGTCACAAGATCGGTCCTACTGCATGTTCTTCTGAGTGCGCAAGAACGGTGCCAATTATTGTCGTGTTTGCATTGTAATGCACAACTTTGCCCCTCCCTGTTATAAAATAAGGTGCATCCCAACAACTTTAGCCAATGCAGGCTCCTATTGCTTTACCAGTGTGCTTAATGTGTGCTTAATGTGTGTGTGTGTGTGTGTGTGTGTGTGTGTGTGTGTGTGTGTGTGTGTGTGTGTGTGTGTGTGTGTGTGTGTGTGTGTGTGTTGTCATGTAGGCTATAGATATAGATCGATTGTCTTGGCTTGCTTGCATCCATGAAATATTGTAATGTTATGGCCGAGCTGGCTACTGCATATCGCGAACAATCTGGGGATGAGGGCATCCCCGAATAATGATGGGTATTTCGCACACTGCCATCTCAATATATAGCCTAACATATACAAATATATCACTGTACTAGACACAAATATATTTTCCACTAGCTAGTGGTGGTCATTACATTGTAGTGAAACTAGTAAAGACAACACAGCCTTATGTTACGGCGAAACATGGAGGCACTGACTGCCGCTCTAGTTTCGACAATGCGTTACTTTAGTCTGGTCTTTCTCTTCACTGATTGGTTAGACAGCCTTCAAACTAAGTAGTCAAGCAAAGAAGGGGAGGGGCTCGTTCTGCATACCTAATAGCCGGAGTGAATAACTAATAGCCGGAGTGAATGACTAATAGCCGCGGCTATTAGTCATTCAAAACCGTACGGAATCCGTACGGAAACCGTACGGAAACCGTACGGATTCCGTACGGAATTCTTGCAAAACCGTACGGAAACCGTACGGAATCCGTACGGTTTCCGTACGGTTTTGCACTTTTACCGCGCCAATCTAGGTCCGGATTGTGGCCTTCTTGGCTTTCCATAGACATCAGCCTGCTCTCCAACAACGTGGAGCAAGCACAGGAACTCCTGAACAGAGTGGAGCTGGAGTGCGCCAAGGTTGGCCTTAGGCTAAATGCCAAGAAAACAAAGGTCATCACCTACAACATCTCACCGGAGTATCAACCGCTGACAACAACTGGTGGCACTGCTGAAGGAAGTTGAGGACTTCAAGTATCTGGGCTCATGGGTCAACTCAACCGAGCAGGACCTAAAAGTGAGGAAGGCACTCGCATGGAGGGCCCTGAACGGCATGACCTGTGTGTGGAACTCCAACCTCCCCCGTCAAATCAAACTCAGCTTCTTCAATGCAACGGTAGAGTCTATTCTCCTCTACGGCAGCGAATGCTGGTCCCTGAAGCCAACCTTGCAGAAGTCTTTAGACGGGTGCTACACCAGAATGCTGCGTGCAGTACTTAACATCAGCAAGAGTACACATGTTGCCAACAGGATCCTGTATGAAGGAATACCAAGGGTGAGTGAGAAAGTAGCTGCCAGGAGAATGAGACTGGCGGGACACTGCCAAAGACACCAAGAGCTGCCAGACAGCAAATTGGTACTGTGGGAACCAACCCATGGGCATCGGTCTCGAGGACGTCCTAGACTCACATTTGTGGATGTACTCAAGAAGGATGCAGGAGCGCAAAGTACCAATGAACTGGCCAGATGTATGGAGAATCGGGATGACTGGAAGCAACGATGGAGGGCTCGTCTGAGGACGACCTAGAGAGAGAGAGAGAGTTGTCACTTTATCTTGTTTTCTTTGATTTGGCTCCGCTTATAGTTCCCTATTCCCCTTGGCGGAACACTCGTCAACTAAATACACGTATGTACTTAGTTTGCTGTCGTGCAACGCTTTATTGTTCTCCCAGTCAGTCCAACAGCAACATGTGTTATGGTTCCCCTACTTCCCCCCCTAGACGTAGCAAGCTAACATCCTGGAGCCGTAACACTGTACTAGACACAAATGTATTTTACACTAGCTAGTGGTGGTCATTACATTGTAGTGAAACTAGTAAAGACAACACAGCTTTATGTTAAGGCGAAACATGGAGGCACTGCAGCTCTCGACAATGCGTTAATTTAGTCTGGTATTTCTCTTCACTGATTGGTTAGACAGCCTTCAAACTTAGTGGTCAAGCAAAAAAGAGGGAGGGGCTCGTTCTGCATACCTGATAGCCGGAGTGAATAACTAATAGCCGCGGCTATTAGTCATTCAAAAACCGTACGTAATTCCTGCCAAACCGCACGGATTCCGTACGAATTCCGTGCGGTTTAGCACTTTTACCGCGCCATTCTAGGGCCAGTTAGTGGCCTTCTTGGCTTTCCATACATGGATTCCGTACGGAATTCCTGCCAAACCGCACGGATTTCGTGCGGTTTAGCCCTTTTACCGCGCCATTCTAGGAAGCTGTTGGAATAGGTCCATGGTTGGAAATCGGGAAAAGATGCCCTGTATCTACCCTGGTTACAAAACGATGTAGGCCTACGCCACGTACTGATGTCCACAGCCAGTTTATTCTCCAAAGTTATGGAACACCGTGAAAACTGTAGCAAATAAAACACATTTCACGTACATTATTTTCACAGATTAACTAATACATGGGAACACATGTCTCAATATTGAGAATAATACCGCCTCTCGTCTCCCGCTCTCTCTCCCGCTCCCTCTCCCGCTCCCTCTACTATTTCCAGGTCACATCTAGCTTAACCAGGAAGTGACCTCTTCATCCATTTGTTGTAGACATTTACATTTTAACAGCAGAACCATGAACTAAACTGTATTTAGCTATCATTAAAGGTTGGGTATGGAATTCTCTTTTTTGGCAATTTTTGCAAAATTACTTGAAATCCTTATCATAACCCACTTACAGCCACTGAGTTAGAAGTACTGACATGAAAATTAAACAAGTCAATCTGTGGAACGGGCAGGGCTCGAAAAACTCCAGCCAATGATTTCCAGACCCACCGAGTGGCATTGGACAGTAAGTACGTCAATCAAACGGTCGTACTGCACTCCCCCCGCGCGACCCCTTCGTGCACGTACTCAAAGCTCGTGACCCAGAGCAAGCTTCTGTTTGTTGTTGTCCTGCGGTAGCTACTGGAGCTAGCTAATGGCTCGCTCTCGCGCATGATTGCACGACGTCCATGTACTTGGAATGGGTGAAGTCAGAGTCAGCGTTGAAGGAGAGGGGGTAGCCCCATTTGAGTTGTGTGTTTTCAAAATCTGCTGGCGTTACGCAAATCCCATACCCAACCTTTAACTTATTTAACGGAATAAAATGAACATAATAGAATAAACATAATAATATAACAGTTAGAAATCAAATGACCTTTGTACTCCTACTTCTGGTGTTGCCATAGTAACGCATTGCCGTATTTCGAGCGGCAGCTACAAAAATGGAGATGTGAAATACATTTACACTCTTCATTAATGGTAATTTCCAAGCTCTGGTCTGTTATTTCCCATAACATTCTGACATTTGAAAATGAACCATGTGACCATGATCACCACTTTCCACAACTAACAATTCAACAACACAGTTAATCAATATAATTCACCTCCCAACAGTCATTTGAAAATGAACCACAGTATAACGACTACCTTTAACTTAGAAAGGATACATTTAATCAATATCTGACCTTTCTCCCCTTATTCGCTACTCTTCACTAGAACTACTAACTTCTGAATGGGTCTTTGAACAATGGATGGTTGTTCACCCTTTTTTCCTAACTTCCGTTCTCCAACTTGCACTGTCACTTTCTGTACCAGTCAATCATCGTCCTCAGGTGCTTCGACAACCTTGGCAAGTTTCCATTCATTGCGTGGGACGTCCTCCTCCCTGATGATCACAATGTCACCCACATCCAAGTTACGCGCATGCCATCGCTGACGCAGAGTAATATTTGACAGGTGTTCCTTCCTCCAAGTCTCCCACCTTACTTTCAAAGCCCTGGGCAGTGATTCGTCCCACCCCGTACCTCTCTGACACATCTCCTGCAGCACTCTTTTACCCTCAAGGATGAATGGCGCTAAAAACCTAAAGGGTCGTATAGAGAGGCCACGATTGAAAGAATCCCTCGTCGTGTTGCTGGCTTCTCATTGAGTGTCACCTTAAAGGAGAAGCTGTCGCTTTCAATGTTCCATCTTACACCAAGCACTCTTTTCACTGGTAATTCATCATGGTTGAGATCGACATTTTTCACCTCTACAGCTCGTTCTTCAATGTTGATGGAGTCCAATACCTCTCGGTTATTGGAAAGGAATTTGTGAAGGTGCAACCCTCCCTTGGCACACAGAGCTTGAGCTTCCTTTACTAACTCAATTGCCTAACTAACTGATTTCAGGCTTATGAGGCCATCATCAACATAGAAATGCTTCCTGATGAGGCTAGCTGCAGAGGGGCATTCTTTCTCATTTTGACTGGCGAGGTGTTTCATGCCATAGTTGGCGCAGCCAGGGGAAGACGATGCTCCAAACACAGGGGGCCCTATCTTGCATCCGGCGCAAGTGACTTAGTCACTGGCGCATGTGTCGTTGCTAGTTTACAACTGGCGCAAAGCGTTCTTTTCCCACCAGCGCCACTCGCCGGTAAATTAGGGATTGATCATGCGCCGCAAGGGGCGGTTCGGCGGAAGGAGGAGGTGTGTTCTGGCGCAAACGGTATTTTGCCGTCTCTGAATACCATTGCGCTACTGACCAGGAAATACCTGGTTTAAAGTCAGTGGCGCGTTGTTCAGACGCTATTTTAAGGGCGGATGCATACATGCGCATGCGATGCATACGGATTGCTTGTGCACCTCGCGCATACACTTTGCTTCTCTCATCTACCTAGCCGCACATTCTTGGTAAATTATTTGGGAAAGAACAGCTGATGCAGCGGTAATAAGTTGTAGTTAAATCAATGCATCTGCAAACACCGTACAGCAAACACATATTTTCTTGACACAGACATCGTGTAGGCCTACATGCCCATAACTTTTAGGATTGATGAGTAGGCCTATTTGATTGTGAAAAACATTGTTTTACCGCGAGTGAGTGTTAAAAATAATGAATGAATGCGGGCGCGCGTGTGTGCTCTGTAAGGCGCCCAGTTTCCAACCTCGAAATTTCACTTCATTTAAATTTAATTTGCATGGTATTTCTTATCCTTACCAGATGCCCGAACCACCTCAGCTGACTCCTTTCTAAGTAAAGGAGCAGCGGCTCTAATTCGAGTTCCTCACGGATGGCTGAGCTTCTCCCTATCTCGTCCTTTCGGTCATCACCCAACCCTCATGACCATAGGTGAGGATAGGAACGAAGATCGACCGGTAGATCGAGAGCTTTGCCTTGCGGCTCAGCTCTCTTTTCGTAACAACGGTAAAACGAACGCAATACCGCCCCCGCTGCTCCGATTCTCCGGCCAATCTCACGCTCCATAGTTCCCTCACTCGCGAACAAGACCCCGAGGTACTTGAACTCCTTCACTTGGGCAAACTAAAAACGTAACGCATAATACAATCAATGGCAATGTAGGCCTATATTACCGCGGGGACACATGCATATTAGGATAGCATACAATACTGATAAGAAACAATGTTTATAATGTATTGCGTATATCATTAAATAGAACCACAGTTACCGCATATCATATGTTATAGCCTATCATACGTTTTCTTTGCCGAAATGTATTTGAGGACTCAGTATATTCCATGTGTGAATTATGCCATATTAGGCTATTTGGCAATAAACTAAGCCATTTGCAGTATGAAATTCTCGGAGACTGCAGACGCGCTGTCAAATATCAACTCGTCCGATTCAAATGCGCTCATGGCTCTTAAAGGGGATGGGAGCTGGCACTCTCATTGGTTTGTTGCACGTTACGCCCAAACCACCCCTACGGGTAATTAGGCTGCTTCAGACCAACCCTTTTGACACTTGCGCCGCGGCGCAAGCGTCATTTATCCGCCTGTAAAATAGCGATAGCGCCGTAGAACCGCCCACAAAGCAACTTGCGCTTTGCGCTTCCCACTTGCGTTTCAGACCGTTAAAATAGGGCCCAGGGTGTCCGCGGAGGTCTTAAATAGTATTAAATTCATTTTTCTAAATTTAAGGCCTTTAAAAGTCTCAAATATGCTGGTCTTAAATAAATAACTCAGAGGTCTTAACTTTGTCGGGCAGGACTATTTTATTTTTTATTTTTCTCGCGGGACTTTTCGGGAAGGAGATGTAGAGAGGCTATTTTCCTCTGCCAGGAGCCACACAAACCCCAGCCATTTCTACGTTTTGCATCTCTGCCCCGGCGCCACCGCCGCAGACAGTCCGCCCTGCTAGCACTGATCTGAGGGTATCATTTGGTGCGACACCCACACTGAAAGCGGAGGTGTTGTGGATTCTAAACACAGTGGTCTAGCACCAGTCCTACAACTCGAATGAGGGGATAGGAGATCTCTTCGGTTTTCATGTTCCCTGACTCTCAAATCGCGAGCACCTTTACTGCTGGAAAGGACAAAACGGCGTATATAACTCGCTTCGGACTAGCGCCTTTCATCCGAAATGAGCTAATCTGCAGCGTCAACAAGGCTGATTTTGTTTTGATGTTTGATGAGACGTTGAACCACGCCACTAAAAGCAAGCAACTTGACGTGCACGTCCGATATTGGGTCAGGGATCTAGTGCATTCCCGGTACTTGGGCTCGCAATTCATGGGACACGCAACGCAACAGCCCGAGATTTACTGCACCACTTCAAAGAAAGTAATATACATTTTTTCAATGATTAATTGTTAACTTTATATGCATTTGGGCAATTTCATTATGCAGGCCTATTCAGTATAATGGTAGGCCCAAAATAGGGAATGATGACATGTGTGTGTGTGTGTGTGTGTCAGAATGTGTGTGCTTGCATATGTTTAATGCAAATACATATTATAAGGTATAATGTGGCTTTATGATGAATATAAAGTGCTTGCAGCTTTGAGTGTTATGTTTTTGTGTTTATACATGTGTGTGTGAGTAAAGGAGTTAAGTTCAAACATGTGAGTTAAGTTCAAACACGTGTGTGTATTGATGCTGTGTAGGCTAGTCATTTCTACCCCATTATTTAGACGCACAGAGATGGGTAAATAAGGGAAGGGAGAGGGAGTGGATGGATGGAAGAGGGAGAGAGTTAATGTTAACTGAGGATGGGTGCAGACAGAATGTTAAATTAAACTGAACCATTGGCAATCATGTCATTATAATCATGATCAATCTTCTTTCTCAGGAGTGTGTGGAGGAGCTGGATCTGAGGAACATGGTGTCTATATCTCCATGGATGGACCCAATGTAAATTGGAAATTCTTTGAGCTTCTACAGCAAGAGCACGCTGAGCAGTATGGTGTTGTCCAGCTGGTGAATGTGGGTAGCTGTGGCCTCCACACCCTACATAACGCATTCAAATGTGGATTCTCTATGTGGCAACTGGAGGAGGTAAGATAATTATAACTAAGAGAAATCTTTCATTGCTTTCACTAGGGAAATTTGAATAATTCCACACATGGACAATAGACAGAATATAAAAAGAGCATGAATTTGATTTAAGATTATTACAGATGTTTAATACTATTTACACATAATGTACATTAACGTTCAGTCTAGGGATGTTGCTTTGGTTACCCGGGCAACAGCCCATTTGCCTTCCTTGACTCAAGTTGCCCCTGTGAGAAAAAGATATCACTGTCACTGTGTGTGGTCTAATGGACGGTGCTGGTTTTACAGTCTGATATGACAGGGGGAATGGGCCTGCAATATATTGCTCCTTTAAACAATTTTAGTGAAGAAGTCCCGCCAGTGCTATCAGTGTGTGCATGGATGGGTAAAGGTCATTCTCCATCAGAGATGACGGTTAACTCATCATTCCTCTCTCTTCCACCAAGGTGTTGAGGGGGATGCACTACCTTTTTCATAACACACCAGCAAGGAGGGATGACTTCATTGCCCTCACCAAATCCTCAGTCTTCCCGCTACCATTCTGTGGGCATCGGTGGATTGAAAACCTGCCAGTTGTGGAAAGGGCCATAGAGGTAATAGTAATGAAACGTTATTTATGTTATAGTACTTATCAGAGGTGGGGGTAAGTCACTCATGTGCAAGTCACAAGCAAGTCTGAAGTCATAACCTTCAAGTCTCAAGCAAGTCCCAAGTCACTGTGGTGAGAATCAGGCAAGTCACAAGTCAAGTCATTGCTCAGGTCAAGCAAGTCACAAGTCAAGTCATTCAAAAATCTGATGATCTAACCCAGTTTCCACATTTAAAAATCGGTAAAGAGAGTGGTTCATAAGTTTAGTTTTATTTCAACATTAACAATGACAATGTCTTAACAATAACAATAACTCAAACTATTCAAAACATTCCAAAACCATTATGTGAATAGTTTGAAAATGTTTTTATGATCATTACCTCCAACCTATGAACAGAATCAAATAGAACATCTAGGTGGCTGTATACGAGAACAGTTCAAGTCAATCACTCAATCTCCCTACATGTTGTAGAATATTATTTGCAACACATGGCATCAGACATGAAAAAAATGAATATTTCAAAAGTAATATCACATACACATACTGTAGGAAGGGGAAATAGTAATACACAAGCCTGAAAGCTGGTAGCAATCTTGCTGCCTCCTCACAACGTACATCAACTTACAATGCATTGCATTTGCAAAAATAAATTATTTGACAGTACTTTGTCACCGAGTTCTGAATGATGGGGTCAGATTATCACCCCACCATGGCTGAACACACGTTCAACAGGTGCACTTGATGCAGGGACTGCCATAACTCTTACCTCCACCTTGAACAAAGAGGGGAGGGTGCGCCTGTTCATGGCCCAAAACTGAAGGCAGCTCTGTCCATCACAAATGTCCAGGTAGTGGTTCAACTGAATTTGGGGACTGGAACTTGAACCCTCTTAATTTTTTTGCGGTATGCTGAGAACAGCCCAGTCTGACGCTCTGGCTCTGACGGTGTAATTTTACTTGAAAATTACTTGAAATCCTTTATTTACGTTCAGCCGTCAGCCTTATTTTGAGCATAAATATTCCTTTCTTCACATCTTTCTTCATAAACACCGTAAGAGCTACAGGACAGATAAATAACATTAATTAGCTCTTACACATATACAACTATCGCCATGAAGATAACATTTGCACGGCTGTACAGCAATGTCAAGGGGTAGAATGTCGAGCGGTCTTAGGATCAGCACAAAAAGGCAGTGGTGTAGCAAAAACTACTTTTATTTCCATTTTCTTCTCACATAACAGAGCATATACAGAGAGCACATGGCCTAGCTTGGGGGGGCTGAATGTGGCCTGGGCTGGGTGTCCCCAACCAGAGCTGAAGAGGGCGCCGACGGGGCGGCTGACGTTGCAACGGTGTTGGTTGCTCTCTGCGCCGTAGCAGAGCCTTTCCGCGTCCGTTGGGACATTCTGTGCTTGAGTGCCGACTCTAGCGGACCACTGGATCCCACCACTGCTTAGGATCAGCACAAAAAGGCAGTGGTGAAGCAAAAACTACGGCGTCACTCGCGCACGCCCCGCACCATATAGCTGTCCCCAGTCGGGCGCGCGCTTCCTAGAAGCCGCATGGATCGCACAGCTGACAACGGCATGAGCAGTTCTCCTTTTTACCACTCAATAAGCGAACCCGCCCCACAATCGCATAATTCAACAAACCCCAAACAATATGCAGAAACTTGATTACTGGTGATTACTCTTGCATGTCAGATAAATGCCCCGGTGCGGCCTCAATACGGACGCGTGAGGACGCGCCAATAGCCGCGTCATCACAAGCAACAACACATTTAAACACATTTTAAGTAATATAAAGTCTTAAACAAATTAAACACACAATACCTTGTTCCCATTCCAGCTAGGCGCTTATTAATTACTACAAATTGTTTTGCAGAGCAACCATGGGTAGCCTGAATTCCTTCCGTAATTACATGTGCGCTAACCTTTCCGTGCGATCTCCTTCAAGTCAAGTTACCTACTGTCGATTCAAACTTCCTGCGTCAAAATAAAAGACCCATGACGGCAAAAAACACTATCAAAATAAAAGCATGGAGAAAGTGGTTATTTTAACAGACCTTCATAAGAATTATTTACACTCCCACCAATCATGAGTACATGATGGAACAGTATACAGTTAACATCAAACACGAATGATTTCTAACAAAAAAAATGACCTTCCTTATGAAGGTGCAAAAAACAAATTATGCAAAGAGAGAACAAGTTTAATTCGTCTCCAATAGCAGGACTAGCCTTTGGACGGGGCGCTCGATTTCGGACATCTTATGGAGACGCTCTCCTTTCTTGCCAAGATTCCTGTCACCGAGGCAGATCTTAACTCTCCTTACTAGTCCGTCTTTGTCAATAGTAGTTTCTAAAACTCTACCTAATCTCCACTCGTTCCTGTGTGCATCCTCTCCTTTCATCATTACGATATCTCCAACTTGAAGATTTCTCTTCGGTGCATGCCAACGTTGTCTGAGAGAGATGTTGGCCAGGTATTCCTTTCGCCATCGACTCCAAAACTGTTCTGCCAGGTATTGAACATGTCGCCACCTTCTCTTGCCATACATGTCCTCTCTGACGAACTCGCCTGGAGGTGGTAAGGCCCTTTCAGTTTTCATAGTCAGAAGATGATTAGGTGTGAGTGGCTCAAGACTATGAGGATCACTGAGGTTGTCAACAGTCAGTGGTCGACTGTTGATGATTGCCATAGCTTCATAGAGAAAAGCCCGCAGTGAAGCATCATTTAGCCTTCCAGAGGAAAGAGCAAGCGTGGACCTTAGAACGGCTCTCACCGTCCTAATCTGTCTCTCCCAAACACCTCCGACATGGCTTGAATAAGGTGCATTCATGCAAAAGTCGCATTGTTTTTCAGCAAGGAATACAGCCAGCCGGTCTGCATCAACTTCCTTTAGAGCTTCCTTAAGTTCGTTTTTGGCTCCAACGAAGCCGCTTCCTTGATCGGACTTGATCTAACGAACAGCACCACGCATAGCAATGAAGCATCGGAGGCCATTGATGAGGGCGTCTGTGGACATGCCATCAAGCATCTCAATATGAATGGCACGGGAGCTAAAGCAAGTGAAGAGTAGACCATACCTCTTGTTCTCCTTTCTTCCTTGCTTCGTGAGGAATGGACCAAAGCAGTCCATTCCACAGAAGGTGAAGGGGGGTGATGGTTCCACTCGTTCGGGGGGTAGATCAGCCATCCTTTGCTCTTCCATTGGTTTCCGGTGCCGTCTACAGGTGACGCATTGATGAATGTGGGATGCTACTGCCCTGTTGATTCCTGGAATCCAGTAGCCGTGGGACCTGATCTCATTGAGGGTGAGGCCTTTACCTTGATGTTCGATTCTTTCATGGTGATGAGTAATGATCATTTTTGTAATGTGATGATCTTTGGGAATGATTGCAGAGTGCTTGATGGAGTTGGGAAGAGAGGAGTTGCACAGCCTTCCTCCCACCCTGAAGACACCATCTTTATCAAGGAAGGCATCAAGAGAGTAGTGAATTGTGAGAGGGTAGGGGGACCCCTTTGCTCAGCAGTTTCAACTCTTCTTGGTGCACGTTTTTCTGCAGGTCTTTGATTATGCAATGTTCTGCATCTTCTCGTTCTGTTACAGTGTTGAGGTTGTTTGATCTGTTCTTTCTGATGCGCCTTAAAAGGCGTGCAACAGCTCGAATAGCCAGTGACCAAGATGAGAACTTAGATAAACGATCAACAAGGCTCGCTTGCTCTGTAGTTCTTGTGTTAAGTACCAAAGCACTTCTGACCTCTGGGTCTCCAATTATTAACTCTGGAATTTCATCTGCTGGCGGCTTCATTTCCTTGTGCCACAAGAACTTGGGTCCAGTGAACCAGGTGGATGACAAAAGCTTGCTGGGAGTCAAGCTCTTGGAAGCATGGTCAGCAGGATTCTCATTGGTTGGAACATATCTCCATTGTTGAGGGGCTGAGCTGAGGTGAATCTTCTGAACACGGTTAGCCACAAAGGTGTGGAATCGTCGTGCTTAGTTTTTTATGTATCCCAAGACCACCTTAGAGTCGGTCCAGAAGACCTCCTCAGTGTCAGCTGATCCAAATTCCTCCTTGATCATGTTGCTCATCTTCACAGAGACAACTGCAGCCGTCAGTTCCAATCTTGGAACAGTTGTAACTTTTGATGGCGAGACGCGGGATTTTCCTACAACTAAGGCACAGTGAACGTCTCCCTCCTCATTTTGAAGTCTCAAGTATGAACACTGACCATAACCCTTCAAGCTAGCATCTGAGAAATGATGCAGCTGTGTCTTCAAAACCTTCCCAAATCCAGCTGGTGAGTAAGTGCGGGGTATAGTGACATTATCCAACTGAGCTAGATCATCTCTCCATTTTTCCCATTTTGGACGGAGCTTGTCAGGGAGAGGATCGTCCCAGCCTGTGCCTCACCTACACATCTCCTGAAGAATGATCTTCGCTTTGAGCAGAACTGGCACCACGAACCCAAGAGGATCATACAAGGAGGCAACTGTAGAAAGAATGCCGCGACGTGTTGCCGGCTGATCCTAGAAGCTGACACTGAGATGAAAATGGTCGGACTCCACATCCCATTGAATCCCCAGGGCTCTCTCAAGCGGCAGTTCATCGAACGAGAGGTCCATATTCGTCACATTGATTGCTCTTTCTATGACATTTCTCTCATTTGACACAAATTTGTGTAGTCGGAGTCCACCCATGGCACAGAGTTCACAAGCTTCTCTGGCAAGCTGAACAGCTTCTTCGGTGCTGCCAGCACTGGTGAGGCCATCATCAACATAGAAATCCCTCATGATTAATTGTGAGCCTTTAGGGTAGAGGTCGCCATTCTCCTTAGCTAGATGCTTCATCCCGATGTTTGCACATCCAGGGGAGGAGGCTGCACCGAACAGATGCACCTTCATACGGAACTCACTGGGCGGTGAGTTCAAGGGCCCTATCTTGCATCCGGCGCAAGTGACTTAGTCACTGGCGCATGTGTCGTTGCTAGTTTACAACTGGCGCAGAGCGTTCTTTTCCCACCACCGCCACTCGCCGGTAAATTAGGGATTGATCAGGCGCCCCAAGGGGCGGTTCGGCGGAAGGAGGAGGCGTGTTCTGGCACAAACGGTATTTTGCCGTTTCTGAATACCATTGCGCTACTGACCAGGAAATACCTGGTTTAAAGTCAGTGGCGCGTTGTTCAGATGCTATTTTAAGGGCGCATGCATACATGCGCATGCGATGCATACGGATTGCTTGTGCACCTCGCGCATACACTTTGCTTCTCCCATCTACCTAGCCGCACATTCTTGGTAAATTATAAGAACAGCTGATGCAGCGGTAATAAGTTGTACTTTTAAATCAATGCATCTGCAAACACCGTACAGCAAACACATATTTCGCCATTCTCCTTAGCTAGATGCTTCATCCCGATGTTTGCACATCCAGGGGAGGAGGCTGCACCGAACAGATGCACCTTCATACGGAACTCACTGGGCGGTGAGTTCAAGGGCCCTATCTTGCATCCGGCGCAAGTGACTTAGTCACTGGCGCATGTGTCGTTGCTAGTTTACAACTGGCGCAGAGCGTTCTTTTCCCACCACCGCCACTCGCCGGTAAATTAGGGATTGATCAGGCGCCCCAAGGGGCGGTTCGGCGGAAGGAGGAGGCGTGTTCTGGCACAAACGGTATTTTGCCGTTTCTGAATACCATTGCGCTACTGACCAGGAAATACCTGGTTTAAAGTCAGTGGCGCGTTGTTCAGATGCTATTTTAAGGGCGCATGCATACATGCGCATGCGATGCATACGGATTGCTTGTCCACCTCGCGCATACACTTTGCTTCTCCCATCTACCTAGCCGCACATTCTTGGTAAATTATAAGAACAGCTGATGCAGCGGTAATAAGTTGTACTTTTAAATCAATGCATCTGCAAACACCGTACAGCAAACACATATTTTCTTGACAGAGACATCGTGTAGGCCTACATGCCCATAACTTTTAGGATTGATGAGTATTTGATCGTGAAAAACATTGTTTTACCGCGAGTGAGTGTTAAAAAGAATGAATGAATGCGGGCGCGCGTGTGTGCTCTGTTTAAACACACGCAAACTAAACACAGAACGCATAATACAATCAATGGCAATGTATATTACCGCGGGGACACATGCATATTACGATAGCATACAATACTGATAAGAAACACATTTTATAATGTATTGCGTATATCATTAAATAGAACCACAGTTACCGCATATCATGTTATATCATATACGTTTTCTTTGCCGAAATTTATTTGAGGACTTTGAGTATTTCTGAAGTTGTGGAAACCCCTTATTCCATGTGTGAATTAGGCCATATTATTTGGCAATAAACTGAGCCATTTGCAGTTTGAAATTCATGTGCATCTGTCTCATCGGAGACTGCGGCAGACGCGCTGTCAAAATATCAACTCGTCCGATTCAAATGCGCTCATGGCTCTTAAAGGGGATGGGAGCTGGCACTCTCATTGGTTTGTTGGACGTTACGCCCAAACCACACCTACGGGTAACTAGGCTGCTTCAGACCAACCCTTTTGACACTTGCGCCACGACGCAAGTGTCATTTATCCGCCTGTAAAATAGCGATAGCGCCGTAGAACCGCCCACAAAGCTACTGGCGCTTTGCGCTTCCCACTTGCGTTTCAGACCGTTAAAATAGGGCCCCAAGTCTCCTTGCTTCCACCAAAGAAAGCGCAGGTAGTTGCGATCAGCCTCATCCACATGGAATTGATGGAACATTTTTTCAATGTCACACATCAAAGCAACAGGTTAACGTCGGAAGCGGATGAGAACACCGCTCAAGTTGTTCAGCAAGTCAGGCCCTGAGAGGAAATGGTCGTTCAAGCATGTTCCTTTGTGTCTGGCAGAGGAAGGTGATGTCATCTTATGATACTGTTTTGCTGTCTTCACTATCATCCTTTACCGAGTTACCGGAGGCAGTACTTTAATGGAGATTTTGTGGCACAGGCGACTTGAGCTTGGTGAATCATAGCTTTGCGATGAGCGCCCCACAATACTCCATCCTAAGTCTGTCCGTACAGCATAAGGTTCCTCATCTCCTCCTAGAATAACCTGCCTTGGTGCCATGGCTCTAGAGCAGTTATAGCCAGGAGCCCTATTTCACAGTCCTTCAGAGGTTGGATTTCTTCTGCTATTTCTCTGAGGTGACTCCATTGCTTAGGCGTCTCACAAGTGGGAATATGAGCACGGTTTACAGGTATGCAGTCCTTTGAGTAGGCAACTGGGAGATCAAACTGAATTTCAGATCTGTATCCCCTTACACAGAGGCCGAAAACACTCTCACTTGAGAGAACCGTGTTCATTCCACTCATGGTCTTCAGCTTCAACTTCACTGGATACTTGTCAGCATTTAGACTGTCCCTCACTTCTTGGTCGATGAATGTTGTATCGCTTTGAGTGTCAAGTAGAGCGTAGACAAGTCTTTCAGCAGTTGGGTTGTTTTTGGATGACACCCACACTGGCATCACCATCGATGTGTAGGATGAGCCTTCGCCTGCAACACTGAGTGACGTTGCAGCAGCCCTTTGATTTGTCGCTGCTTCTGATGAAGACTTCTCCTTCCCATAGTTGTATTCGTGGAGGACCGTCGGATGTTTTCCTTTACAGTTGTTGCAGCAGTGGCGATGACGACAGCTTTTTGCGCTGTGGCCGAATTTTAGGCATCCATAGCAGAGTTTCTTCTCCTTTACATAGTTCCGTCGCTCTACCAACAACATCTCTGTAAACTTGGGACACGCATGAAGCTGGTGTCTATTATCTTGACAGAGAATACATGGAGTTTTTTTATGGTCTGACCCTTTGTTCATGATGTCCGTAGCTGCTTGAGTGGTGTAAA
Organism: Gadus chalcogrammus; assembly: GCF_026213295.1. NCBI lineage: Eukaryota > Metazoa > Chordata > Actinopteri > Gadiformes > Gadidae > Gadus > Gadus chalcogrammus. The sequence goes on along the minus strand of NC_079415.1, from coordinate 25,362,170 downwards.
CACTGGCCTTGTTTGTCTTAGTGTCTCTGAGATTTCACTTTTCAGCGTTAGAGTCTGATGAGCGAAGAGCATAAAGCGACGTAATTGGATTGCAGGCAATCTCAGCTTCAGTTTACACAAATATTGCAAAGTCCTTGAAACTTGGGAATTCTTGCCTATCGTTCAGGCTTCGTGTGGCTTGTCGGTTCCAGCGTGAAGTTGCCCAGTCTGCTAGTTTATAGACAAGCTTCTGGTTTTCCTCGTCGTTTAATATGTCGAGACCCTTGACATGAGGCATGGCATCTTGACAGGCATTTAGAAAATCAGAGAAGTTTCTGAGTCCCTCGGCATCTTTAGGTTGTATCCTAGGCCAATTGGTAAGCTTCTCTCTGAATGCTCTCTGAATGGCAAAGGGCTGGCCGAAGCTACGAGTGAGCTGGTTCCAGGCATCCTGGTAGGCTTCATCATCGTTTCGGAAAAAGGTGCCATCTAGCAGGGACGTGCACAGGAATTTTGACCTGAAAAAAGGGCACCCCCCCCCCCCAAAAAAAACAACAACTGACAGGCTATATGAAGGACTGAGAATAAAAGGGTCTTTATTAATATATTAATACAAATAAGCAAAACACTGAAATAACTACTACTAACGATAATGCAGAAAAACATGACTTGAAGAAGAAGAACATAACATGAACACAAACATAATTAAACAGCATCCTATCAAGTCACTGATAAGTTTCTCCAAATTGACATATTAAAAATGCAAAGCTTCAAAAGAGAAGCCTTCAGAACCTCTTCTTTGTCGATTGGTATGTCCTTCTCTATGGACAGCAGGAGGAGGTCAGACAGCCGCTTTTGACCACACTGATTTCGGATTTCGGACAAGGTAGTGATGTGCTCCTCTTTGCTGCCTCTCTCTCCTGAATCCTCCTCTTTTCACTGGGCATTTCGGCTTCACTTAACAATAACAAACAATACCCAAAATAGTGATAAGATTTAGGTATAATAATAATAATAATAATGCATTGAATTTATATAGCGCTTTTTCCTAGACACTCAAAGACGCTTTACATTGAAGGGGGGGACCTCACTCACCACCACCAGTGTGTAGCACCCACTAGGGGTGATGCACGGCAGCCAATCTGCGCCAGAACGCTCACCACTCACCAGCTCGAGGTGGAGGGTGAGGGAATTAATGAGTCAGCCAATTATACAATTATACAGGGGGATGATTAGGGGGCCAGATTGAATGGGCCTGGTTGGTATGAACCATTTTGAATGAAAGAATTCATGTGATGCATTACTTCCATCTTTTATTCTTCTTGTTAAAACGAAATGTTAGAAACTAACTATCAGCAGACATGTAGCTTAGTTTGCCTACCAAAAAATGTGTAGACTATGTGATAACGGGCTGCTTGTCTGCAAGCTAGCTAGCTGTCTGATTATTTAGGCAAAACGTTACGTGGCAAACTGAGCCTGGATTTATGAAGATTGTAATTAATTTCATAAAACGTGATGATTGTTTGTTTGTTATACATCTCAAATTCACCTTTTCCGACAACATCAAGGCAGTCGTCTCACAGGTGCCGGTGTTCCGGTCGCGTGCAGCGCTGCAGCTACGTAAAGCAGCTTTCACACGCCGCGCGGCAACTCGCCGCCTCCATTCATTTCAATGAGGGAAGGGCGGCAGAGGGGAGGCGGCAAAAGCGGCTGTTGCCGCGCGGCAGAGTTTGCCCTCCCCCTACTGACTTTCACTCTCAGTGCCCGAACGGAATTGAATGAGGCTACGCTTACTTTATGAAATGTTTCGAGTGGCGATTTTTTTATCTAGGCCTACATGAAATTCTGCATCCATTAAATGATAAAAAAAAAAAAAAAAAATTGTTTTCCTCGGAAGGGCAACCTGAGTCGAGGAGGGCATATGGGCAGTTGCCCAAGCAACCTGAGCAACCCCCCTGTGCACGTCCCTGCCATCTAGCACCTGGCGTGCTGGGCCGGCAACATACTTCTTCAGATAATAGAGTTTTTCAGCTGGAGTGATAGCTCTTTGGTCAATGAGCGAGGAAAACAATGCTTTCCATTCAGTGAATCGTATTGGATAACCATTGAAGATGAATGGCTCTGGAATAGGGAGCCTATTCAAGGCTATGCTGTCTTGAAAGACCTGTGCCAGTGAGGAAATGTCTTTATGAGAGGGTGTTGCAACATGGGATGGCGAGACGGCAGTTACAGGCACGTTCTTTGCGTCCTTATCCTTTTCAATGTTGATGCAGTAAGCAGCTTTATGTTCTGTCTCCTTATTATACACATTCAGCTTGGCCTTAGCTGCTCGCACTTCCTTCTCTGCCTGCAATCGCTCCAACTCATACCTTTGTGCCTCTAGAGCTATCCTCTGTTGTTCCTCAAACTCTCGAATCAATTCCCTTTGTCTCTCTTCGGCTACCATCATCTCATAATTGGTTTCCTTCACTGCTAGTTCTGCTGCTGCATCCGCACGCTTGGCCGCCATAGACAAAGTCATGGAGTGATGGTCAGACTTGCTGTGACTTGTCAAGGACGCGGCGGATCTATAGACAGACTTTGCATAGTCACGGTGGAGGAGTTCATGAAGGCGATGTCTTTCTTGCTTCTCGTTAAACTCAACTTCATCATCTATTGCTCTGTTGTGGGCAATGATAATGATTTCTGTGGTGACTGATTCACAAGTATCGACTCGTCGTCTGACATCAGTGGAAGGTGTGGCAAGATCTCGCATTTCAGAATATATGTTCATTATGTCTTCCTTACTTTTCCTAAGTTCTTCCACGAGAGGCCAGAGGTCACCATCTGGCATGTAGGGCTTCAGTTGATCTCTTGCTTTGCGTATTTTGAGTTTCCATTGCTCGTACATGGAGAGCAGCCCTTTCTCCCTTTTCTTGGCCTCCTCCGCTTGTAGTGCACGCATCTTCTCTGTAGGGTTCTGTGCACGTTCGGAGCGTTTGGGACCTTCAGGTGGGTCATCCAGTTTACCTTGGAGATGACTCTGACCTTCTTGCACCACTTCAGTCGTTTCCTTCAGGCATGGTCAGTCTGCCACTGAGTGGAGCTCCCTCTGCAAATCTTGAACTTCATGCTGAGAACCAGCCATTTGCTCCTCTGTGTCACTAACATAACCTGACTTTGACATTATCAACTCCAAACTCTCTAGAATTATTAAACCAGATGAAAACCCCTAAGCAGATACGATCGAACTCTTAAGCAGTTTAAACATAGAATATCAGAACCCCAGTACAAAAATAACTAGCAGTTACATTAATGTGCAGACACTCAAATAACTGTAAATGTTCAGGTAAATACCATGATAAGCACAATTTTCAGATAGCATGAAATGCAGTTAAATTTCCCTTTTTTTTTTTTTTTTTTTTTTAGAAATGTCCTTAACCTGTTAAGCCCTAGGCCTATTTCACAGGCCTCCTGCCCGAAATGACATGCCATAATGAATAGAGTATGCCTCCACAAATACAAGGCCTATATGAATAAAGTTGGTTTCAAAAAGAGGGTAACACCTGTGAGGTGGCTGCAGAAGTGTCAGAATCAATATAGATGTTACTGTGTCAGAGTAAATTCAGCTAGAACATAGTAAGAAATGTCAATTTTCAATTTTCGCCTAGAGAAAACACATTATTTAGAGTGAATACCACCTTGAAACTATGAGATAGTAGCCCAGAACCTTTAGGGAAACATAACAACATCTGATGAGTACCCTGTTCCAGGATAAATGCTAATAAAGTGAATAAAGTGATTTTAGAGAGGTTTTAGTACAGGTAGGTCCAGACTGACTAAATGGTGCCATTTGGGCACTTTTGGGCACCATAAGTGCCATTTGACCTTTCTAAGGTACCAGACTGTAAAACTAATTTTATTTCACTGACATATCACTATAGGCAAGGCAAGAAAAGGCAACTTTATTTATATAGCACTTTTCATACATAAGGCAGACTCAAAGTGCTTCACATATAAACATTGTCATACAATAAAATAAAATAATAGATAAGTAAAAGAAAACATATGCAAAGAAATTAGTAAAATAGAAAGTGCAATGTATTTAAGATCAGATCAACAGTCTCTCTGGTAACCGCGTCGGGACTCCAACCCGACCTAAAGGAACTTGGTACTTTCTCTGGGACTCCAACCCGGATTCTAGTAACCCTTATCCTTTCTCTCTGGTATCAGATCATGTATCTTTCTGGTAAAAATAGAAAATTAAATTGAAAGTTAAAAAGGCTTTTTAGTAAAAGTGCAATGTACTTAAGATCAGATCAACAGTCTCTCTGGATGACATGCAATTCCTATTCAAGGACTCTAACCCAGATTCTAGGACTCTAACCCAGACCAATGGCCTTATTCTGGAATTCCACCCACACACAAACTCAGGACTCTAACCCTTATGCAAATACAAACTCAGGACTCTAACCCTTATACAAATACAAACTCAGGACTCTAACCCTTATACACCTCTTCTCAAAAAAGTAAAAAAATAGAAAATAAAGGGAAAGTTAAAAAGGCATTTTTGTAAAATAAAGGCAAAGTATTTAAGATTTAGCAGAAAGCTAAAGCAAACATAAAAGTCTTCAATCTTGTTTTAAAGGTGCTCAGAGTTGGGGCAAGTCTTAAATCCTCAGGGAGTTTATTCCAGCTATTTGTTGCATAGTAGCTAAATCCTGCTTTCCCATGTTTCGTGTTTACACTGGGGATAATTAACAGATTGATCTCAGAAGATCTTAGTTTTCTCGAAGGCTTATGTAGTGGAAGCATATCAGTTAAATATTTTGGGCCTAAACCATTTAGGGATTTATAGGTTAGCAACATGATTATAAAATCAATTCTCGGACCTACAGGAAGCCAATGTAACGATTTAAGAATTGGTGTAATATGTTCAAATTTTTTGGTCTTTGTTAAAACTCTAGCAACAGCATTCTGAACAAGCTGAAGCTTCCTTAGTTTGTTTTGGGAGACCTGTGAAGAGACCATTGCAGTAATCAAGCTTACTAGTGATAAAGGCATGTACAAGTTTTTGTAAGTCTTCGGTGGACATGAGCCCTCTAAGTCTTGCTACATTTTTAAGGTGATAATATGCAGATTTTGTAACTGATGTGATGTGACTTTCGAAATGTAAATCAGAATCCATGATAACCCCTAGATTTCTGGCTTTGATTGAGGTTTTCAGGGACAGCGAGTGAAGGTGTTGGGTTACTTTAAGCCTTTCCGTTTTAGCACCAAATACAATTATCTCTATTTTATCCTCATTTAGCTGAAGGAAATTTCGGCACATCCAGTCTTTCACTTGCTCAATGCACTGGCACAGCAGATCTATGGGCCGATAGTCATTTGGTGATAGCGATACATAGATTTGCGTGTCATCAGCATAGCAATGATGGTCAATATTGTTATGATTTGCCCTAGTGGGAGCATGTAGATGTTGAATAAAGAGGGTCCTAAGATCGAACCTTGTGGGACTCCACACATCACGTTGGTTGATTCTGATACAACGTCGCCAATAGAAAGAAAGTAGTTCCTATTTTGTAGGTAGGATCTGAACCAATTTAAGACTGTGCCTGAAAGCCCCACCCAGTTTTCTAACCTGTCCAAAAGTACTGTATGGTCTACAGTGTCGAATGCAGCACTGAGGTCTAGTAGCATTAGTATTGAGGTTTTGCCAGAGTCTGTGTTAAGACGGATGTCGTTTACAACTTTAATGAGGGCGGTCTCAGTGCTGTGCAGGGGTCTAAATCCTGATTGGAAGGTGTCATAACAACCAGTTGATGCCAGGAAGTGATTAAGTTGCTGGAGGACAACTTTCTCAGTGATTTTACTTATGAAGGGTAGATTTGATATTGGTCTGTAGTTGTTAATAATAGAGGTATCTAGGCTCCGCTTTTTTAAAAGGGGTTTAATAACTGCAGTTTTCTGGGCTTTTGGGAAGTTGCCTGACTGGAGAGAGTTGTTAACTATCTGCAATATGTCTATTGCTAGGCAGTCAAAAACATTCTTAAAGAGGTTGGTAGGTAAAGAATCAAGGCAACAGGTGGATGGCTTTAGTTATGTAACAGTTTCCAGTTTTAGAGTCTATAACATTAAAGCATGCCATCCCTGCCACGTTACTTTTGCCTGAACAGGGTGGTAGTCCAACATTTTTGTTTGAAGTGGAGATATTGATGGCGCGTCTGATGCCTTCAATTTTATCAGTATAAAAAGCTGCAAACTCATTGCAATTCTGCGTGGAATGGAGCTCAGGTGGAATTTGTGTTGGGGGGTTGGTCAGTCTGTCAACAGTTGCAAATAGGATTTTGGCTTATTAGTATTGGTTTTAATGATATTGGAGAAAAATGTTTCTCTAGCACTTTTTAAGTCTAAATTGTAGGCACGGAGGCTCTCTTTGTAGATATCATGGTGAATATGAAGTTTTGTTTTACGCCAGATGCGTTCAACCTTCCTGCATTCTTTTTTCTGTGCTGTTACAGAAGCAGCTTTTCTCCAGGGTGCCTTTTGCTTTCCAGAAATCGTTTTAACCTTATAAGGTGCAATGACATCCATGACTTTCAAAATTTTAAAATTAAAGTTTTCTACAAGATCATCAGCAGAACATGGGTTGAGAGGTGGTAGTAAGGAGATGGCCTTTTTTTAAAAAGTACATAAGATTCTTCATTGATATACCGTATTTTGTCTGTATGTCGGGAATAAAATATATATTAAAGAAAACACAAAAGTGGTCAGACAAGGAAGGATCAGTCACAGAGAGATCAGAAACATTGAGGCCCTTTGTGATAACCAGGTCTAGAGTGTGCCACTTACAATGAGTAGTCTCTTTCACATGTTGAGACAGTTCAAATGTGTCCAAAATGGTACAAAATGTATGCAATTAATACTAGGTATTAATTGCATCCAAATTCAACAGTTTTGACTTGTTATAAATATAAGGCAAAGAGTACCGGTAGTGAGTGTGTGGAATGAGTAGAGTGAGTAGGGTGATCGATAGATAGATAATATCTAATAAGGTAGATAGATCGTCAATTTGACACCAAATCAATAAGTAATCGATAACAGAGATTACATACCTTTCCGGTAATGGAATTCGATATTCGGAATCACTGTTGTCCGTGTCCAGTTCTGGCGACAGCTAGTCACTGTCGTCAGACGACGACTCGAGAGGGACTACAGTAGGCCCACTGTCGCTAGTAATGATAGCGAATGCCTCCGCAAAAGTATAGGTCTTTCTCCTGCCTGCCATTATTTATTTTAAAATAATAACAAATAGAAGAAAAAGGCAAGAAAAAAACAAATACTAGCTAACTAGAAATGCAAACATTGTAATAAGTGTGTAGTAGGAGCGTATGTCTCTATCTAGCCGGAGTGTCTGAAGAGTGTTCAGAAAGTTCTCGGCGCTTCTGGAGCGAATTATGCTGACCTTCCAGTCAAACACGGGAATATATCTTGGGTATCCATTGGTCAATTTGGATGATTGACCCGTCTATCGAACCGTCAGAGCCAATAGAGTCGAGGGACCGTCAAATCGAGGGACCCAAATCCATGTAAAAAAACACAATTCGCCAATCAGAAGTATCACATTGTATAACGTTTTCTATTTGTTTATTTATTTTGCTCTTCTTTGGCTGCTAGTTCAGTGATTTCGTAGAGTGATGACAGTGATATCATTGGAATCTGTGAAGCCTCAGCTTTCATATGACATATATTGATGTGTGGGTGGCATGTAGTAGCGAAATCGGCGGCGGCCAGTATGAGCGCATGCACGTTTTGCGTGTTTTGCTATGGGCTCATTTAGTTGCTTGGTGTTAGAATTGTGTTTTGTTTAGGTAAAAATGGTTATCATGGGCTTTTAGCTGAGCTTCTTCCCGTTACGTGGGTATGCACCATGGACATGTTGGAGCATGGTGGTGCTGTTTACAGCACACATTGGCGCAGCTGCCCCCTCCCACGGGGGCGCTCGGGTTTAAGAGGTTAATTATAAAGAGTCCACATGAATGTGTCCGTCTGTATAAACGTATCAACAGTTCCTTCGTTGCAGATGAGCAGGTGAGTATTAAATGTTCTCTGGTTCAGTTCAAGAAGCTGTTAATGTGTTGCTCACCTCATTGGAAGTACCGTAGACCATATAATATTGGGTAATGCTCAGTTCTGCGTCAATGAATGCGACTGTACTTGACCAATGCACCGAATCCACGAGACCGCTGCCCGGATTGCCGTAGTGGATCATGCGTTGACATGCAGGAACATGTGCTGCTCGATGACTCCATGTGAACAGCATGGGGCGATGTATTAGCAACAGCAGCAGGCATGCAGTGAAGACCCTCCGTCGTGACCCGTCATGGCGGCAACAAATCGTCGAATCGATGTGCGTCAAGCTCTTACTGTAGCGAACCCCAGCCGGACAATGGTGAAGCTTACAGATGTTTCTGTGGTACAGCCTTTATTTACGTTCAGCCGTCAGCCTTATTTTGAGCATAAATATTCCTTTCTTCACATCTTTCTTCATAAACACTACAAGACACTTTTCTCACTTAAGAGCTACAGGACAGATAAATAACATTAATTAGCTCTTACACATATACAACTATCGCCATGAAGATAACATTTGCACGGCTGTACAGCAACAACACATTTAAACACATTTTGAGTAATATAAAGTCTTAAACAAATTAAACACACAATACTTTGTTCCCATTCCAGCTAGGCGCTTATTAATTACTACAAATTGTTTTGCAGAGCAACCTTGTGTAGCCTGAATTCCTTCCGTAATTACATGTACGCTAACCTTTCCGTGCAATCTCCTTCAAGTCAAGTTACCTACTGTCGATTCAAACTTCCTGCGTCAAAATAAAAGACCCATGATGGCAAAAAACACTATCAAAATAAAAGCATGGAGAAAGTGGTTATTTTAACAGACCTTCATAACAATTATTTACAACTCCAACCTAGCTAGCCTGGCTCAATCTCGCGCATCTGTGTTCGCGCTCGTGTGTGATTGCGCGTCCATGTACTTGGAATGGGTGGAGTCAGAGTCAGCGTTGAAGGAGAGGGGGTAGGACCATTTGAGTTGTGTATTTTCAAAATCTGCTGGCGTATCGCAAATCACATATCCAACCTTTAATCTAACTTTAAAAAAGTCATTTTGAGTCATCTGTCTCAAGTCTAATTCAAGTCTCAAGTCATGAAGACCAAGTCAAAGTCAAGTCGAGTCTTTTATCAGTGTTAGTCAAGCAAGTCTGAAGTCCTCAAATTTGCGACTCGAGTCCCCCATGTCTGGTACTTATCAAAACATAATTACAAGGTGCTGCACAATATGATAAAATAGACGTGCATGATGAAATAATACACACATACATGATGAAATATTAAAGGTATGGCCTTCACTGGTGACGTACGTGGATGCAGTGAGGACAAAGAAGGTTCCAAACCCTGGAACAGCCTCAGTTGGTACCATAGCCAAGCAAGATCCACTCATCTTGCCTAAGCTACAATTCTTCATGGCCATCTCAAGGACCTTCACTCCCTTTCTGACTAAGTATCAGACTGACGCACCAGTCATGCCATTCCTTTTCAAGGACTTGGTGGAGTTGTTCAAGGTAATCAAATTAATAATGAAAATCAACAAGAAAAGAAAAACAAGTATAGAAATGTTTATCATGGTTAATGTGGTTATCAAGGTACCTACCCCTCTATATAACAATTCCTTTTACCCTTTCAGAGTATGCTTAGGCGTTTTGTCAAGAGGGAGCATCTCCAAAACATCACTCCACTGCAGCTGGTGAGGCTGGATGTCGCTGACTAAAAGATCTGGGTCAACTTGAAGGAAGCTGATATAGGCTTGGGTGCAGAGGCAGCCCTGAAGGTTATTTAGATGTATTACTTATTACTTACTTTCTATCAAATGATGCTCCATATCCACCAGGCAGGAGAGAATGCTGTGTTAGGCCATTCAGCTGTATTTACAACACATTACCAATCTGTCAGGACTTCCAGAGAAAGAACAGCATAGGAGAGCTCACTGCCCTAGAGTTTAGGAAGGACTGCGTGAAGGGTATGTCAAATATCCTAAAGAAAGTCCAGGACAAGAGCCCCCTGAAGTACCCTATTGTGAGACAGGTGGCATGCCTGGACCACACAGCCATGTACTCCGACCCGGACTGGTGCCAGGGAAGAATGAGAAGTGTAGTGCAGAAATTACTGCAAGACAAGCAGCTGTCCAGAGGTGTCTCTGCTGGTATGAATAGTTCATATAATAGTTTTAATGTTGTTCCTGATTATAAGGAACAATTGGACATAAGACCATCTGCTTATATCATAATTTATCATCTAAATAAGATTTCACATATTTCCTTTCATCTGTTTTATAACAGGTGATGTGATTATCCAACAGTTTGGGAACTTCATGTCTGTCGAGGCTAAAAATGAGCAGTTTTTGTCTTTCCGGCCCATAGAAACCAGGCTTGATGTGTTTCTGCATGGCTTTCTCAGCCAACCCTACCCTGAGCTTTGGGTTTCTGTCAGAAGACCCTACTGTTATCCCATGGGCAGGCAACGGTCGAGAGAGGCTTCTCGATTAATAAGGAGGTGGAGACTGTAAACCTTAAGGAGGACACTGTCATTGCCCAGAGACTGGTATGTGACTACGTTTCCGGTTGTGGGGGGGTTGCCAATGTCCCTCTCACCAAGGAGCTGCTGACCTCGGTGGGATCAGCAAGGTCAAAATATAGAGAACACCTGACCTGGAAAAGAGGAAGAGCCAAGGCGCTGCACAAGGGCAGAAGAGGAAAGCTGCAGAAGAACACATCGCTGAGCTTAAAAAGAAAAAGAAAACTCTCCTGGAGGTATGTGGCTCCCTGGAGAAAGATGCTGACCTGGTAGCCGAGCAAGCTGAGGGGAAGTCCGGCACCTTGATGGCTCAGCTCATTACAAAATCAAACATCCTCAGGAATGCAAGGAAAGATTAAGTGAGCTGAAAAGCATAGAGGCAGAACTGGGGATTAAGGCCACAGAACTGAGGCTCACCTGAGGCTCATAACGTGTGTGTGTGTGTGTGTGTGTGTGTGTGTGTGTGTGTGTGTGTGTGTGTGTGTGTGTGTGTGTGTGTGTGTGTGTGTGTGTGTGTGTGTGTGTGTGTGTGTGTGTGTGTGTGTGTGTGTGTGTGTGTGTGTGCAGTAGGTCCATTCGTTTTTTTGTTAGAGGTTTGCAGCTGCACTTGTTATTTTGTGAACCACAGAGCACACTGCTGTTTGACTCAATGTACTAAATTTGTTGGTATATTTTGTATTTTTGTATAATATTTTGTATACTTCTTGGTCGGAAACATGCTGTTAAACTGCTCTTGTACTTACAGTATTTGAACCAGAAAGCACTGAGTATCACTTTATGTTCAATAAACAGACAAAAAGTAAACTTGAATGAGAATCGTTGAGTGACACACATGCTATGCTTGGGTTGTAATACAGCGGGATCCCCCCCACCATCGCGGGTTTAAGGTCTTACATTTCATTCAAGGTGGTTTTAAAAAGGTCTTAAAAAGTCATAAATTTGACTTGCTGAAACCTGCAGATACCCTGAAACAGGTGCACCTGCATGCGGTGCCCTGAGGGTTCCGAGTTTGTGTCCCCATTTTCCCACCAGAGAATTCGCAAATAGTCTCTGTCTTGTTTGCTGACATGAAACCTGTGGAACATTTTTTCCACATCGCACATGACTGCAATGGGATGTTTACGGAAGCGACACAGTACAGCTGTGAGACCATTTGTAAGGTTGGGTCCTGTTAGCAGATGATCATTTAATGAGGTGCCTTCGTACTTTGCAGAGCAGTCGAAGACCACCCGAATCTTGTCTGGTTTCCTGGGGTGGTAAACTCCTTGATGTGGGATGTACCAGACTTTCCCAGGCTCTGGTTGGATGTCTACTTTCTCTGCATCACCATCCTTGAAAACACCTTCCATAAACCTCACGTAGTCATTTTTGAACTTGGAGTCTCTGTCCAGCCTCCTTTTGAGGTGCTTCAACCGAGCCAAAGCCAGCTTCTTGTTATCTGGTAGGTCAGGATGTACTTTAAAGGGAAGAGGCATCTCCAGGTGGCCATGCTCGTTTTGCTGGATGCCTCCCTTTAAGATCTACAGGAAGCAAATATCTTCTTGAGATATGCTTTTGTCGCCTGATTTGGTGTCTGCAAAGTCAGACTCAAGAGCCTTGATGATAGAAGATGGCGTGACAGGTGGTAGCTCTTTTACAGATACCCGATGGCAAAGTCCAGTCACATCTTTAGCATTCACCCTCTGTGGCACGCTTCCCACAATGCTCCAACCGAGGTCGGTTTTGATGGCGTAGGGCTCGTAGTCACCCCCAGTGATGACCTTTCTTGGTATTAGCGCTCTGTAGCAGTCATAGCCAATCAATAATCCCACACCACAGTCCATCAATGGGGGTATCTCCTCGGCCATGTTGACAAGGTGTTTCCATTTTTGGGATGTTTGACAAGTGGCGATATGTGTGCGTTCAAGAGGAAAAAGTCTCTCGTGTAGGCTGGAGGTAAGCTGATGGAAATGTTTGAGGAGAGACCTCTGACTTTGAGATCACATACTCTTTGACTCTTAACAACTGAATCTTTCCCCATCATGGTGGAGAGCTTCATCTTCACAGGTTCCATCGCTGCCTGAAGCTTTTCACACACCTCTTGATCCACAAATGTGTGACTGCTTTGAGTGTCCAGTAGGGCATATGCTAGCGTTTCATTATTGGGAGCGTTAGGTGCTGAAATCCACACTGGCACGATCATAGATAATGAGGATGTACTTTTCTCAACTGCACTTCGCCTTGAGTCTGCTGAGAAACGATCCTCATGCAGTGGAGTTGGGTGATTCTTTCTGCATATGCCACACATGGCTCTGTTTCTACAGTCTTTAGAGCTGTGACCTTTTCTTAGACATGCAAAACACAGTATATTTTCGTGTATGCATTTTTTCTTTTCTTCCATAGACATTTCGGTTAGCTTTCTGCATCTATGTATGGAGTGGTTTTCTCCACAACAAATACACTGGGTCATGTTTGAGTTTTGGAGTGGTGTGCTCCATTTCTTTGATTTCTCCGTGTCTCTCAACTGCATTTCACCAAGGTCTGGTTTGGACGTGAGGCTTGATAGACCTGGAGCTTTCATATTTGTGGCAAACGTGTTTGCTTTTGAGCGCTTCACCTCTCCTACTGGTGTCTCAGTGGAGTGCCTTAAAGCATGTAAGGATGACACTGGAATACATGCAATACGTGCCTCTTTAGCGATGTATGAAGCAAACTCATGAAAGCTTGGATAGTCCTTGCCTCGTCCAGCTGCTCCGTGACGTAGCGGTTCCACCTGGACGTCACCCATTCGGGAAGCTTGGCCAGCATTTTCTGGTTCTCCTGGCAGTCATTCAGAACTTGGAGGCCCTTGATGTGAGAATTGGCGATACTACATGTTTGCAGGAAATCACTGAATTCTCTCAGTTTGACAAACTATTTTCCACCAATCCTTAGCCACGTATTTAGTTTCTCTCTGAAAGCGTGTTGCACTACAAAGGAATGACCATATCTTGCGTTCAACCTATCCCATGCTTGTTGATAGGCTTCCTCATCTTTCCTGTAGAAGCTGCTTTCTAGAAAGGATTTAGCCTCCCCTGCTATGTACCTTTGCAGGTAGAACAGCCTGTCTGCAGGGTTGGAGCATCGTCTCTCTATAAGAGCCTCAAAGCTTGTGCTCCATTCTATGAACTTCAGAGGATCACCTGAGAATACGGTAGGTTCTGGGGTTGGAAGGCGAGTGAGAGCTAATGATTCCTGTAATGCCTGGACTAAGGATGACTCATTTTTTACAGCTTGCCGTTCTTGACTTGAGATGCAGTGAGTGAATGAGTTTGCATCATCAACTTTGCTGCATACAGGACTGCATGATCCATCCTTTCCTTTTGTTTCTTCCTCAGTGTAAACATTCAGCTTTGCTTGAATAACATCAATGTCTCTCTGATTTTCAAGTTTTTTTCAACTGCTGACGTTGAGCTTCAATAGCAGCTTCCATTTCAATTTCTGCTCTCTTTGCAGCCAGCTGAGATGCTGTTTCAGCCCTCTTAGCCGAAATGCTAGGTGATTCTGAGAGATGCTCTGAATGGTGGCAGCTGCGTGCAGTAACTCTGGAGGCTTCGGACCCATATATGGACCTAGTATATTCATTATCAAGTAGCATGCGTAACCTTGATCTCTCTACCTCAGCATCAAACTCGCCTCCTTCTTCAGTGAGGTGCACTCTCGTCAATTGCAGCAAGTCTGCTGTCACAGCTGCGCATGCATCAACTTTTCTCCGAATTTCTTGACTTGGTGCGACTTGGAGTCGGATGCCATCATACAGCTCCTTTAACTCTGAGTCCAGCTTCTCAGCTTCATCCATCATATCATACATGTCGCTTTCAGAGCAGTCTTGCTTCAACCTTGTACGAATGTCTCTTACATTGTTTCTCCAATTCTCATATGTTGCTTTAAATTTCTTCTCCTTTTGAATTATCTCTTGTTCTTTCAGTTCTTGCATTTTAGGTGTTAATCGTCTTTCACAAGAGGATTTTCAAATTTTTCCCTCAACTAGCTCCCCTGTATCTTGCCCTTGTGACATGACATCAGAATGATTATCACTATTTTTAGACATTTTGAACCTTCTAGAATTAGCATATGGAGAAAGCAAGGTAAGTAAGGTAAGTTATGATGACTGTAATTAGCATTGATTAACCAAATAACACCTAATACATAATGACACCCTTAATACCTAATTAGCATTTGAGATTAACTTTCTCAATTTATGCAATTTAGCAAAACAACAAACGATTGCAGTTATCAGAGCATTCAATATACATGTATATATAATACCTTTTTTTTTTTTAATGTTCAGAATCCCCTTTAATGTCTTATTTGATGATTAAAACCGTAACATTCTATCCATCAACTTCCTGAGGTATATCAATGACCGGTGGACCACGTTGTAGCCTGAAGCTGCTCCACGGAGTATCCACATAGACGTTGTAGCTCCTAGCCGGTAGCTTATTGCAGGATGAAAGCACTGCCGCTCGTTGTAGCTCCTAGCCGGTAGCGTGTTGCAGGATGTAAGCACCGCTGCTCGTTGTAGCTCCTAGCCGGTAGCGTGTATTTGTCTCGTTTCCAAAAAGAAGAGGCCATTACACCAGTTGATCAAAACCAAAAGTTGTGTTTCCTTCCACTGCCTACAACCCAGCCAAAAATTATGTTATTCGCTCTTTCGCTATCATTTCGTCGCCTGATGTGGTGTAGTTTCTTGCTCTGGATCGTCTCTAAGCAAAGCAGCGAGCTCGAGAATCACGTTTATTCAGATCAACAAAGCATACCTACAGATCTTCCAAAGGAGATAATGCCCCTGACTAGTTATTTCAGTAAAGTAGCCTATACGAGCAGAAAAGTGGCACACGCGGTTTGCGCGCCCTTCACCGGTGCGATCCGGTGCAGGCATGTTGGTCGCTGTTTCGGACCCTGCATCCCGCTGCTCATCAAGAGCTGCAGCGGCCTCCCGCAGCAGCTCCGCCACCGTCTTTTTCGCCATTTTCCCGTTATTACTATATACGTCAACCCAGTCAAACCTGGCACAATGCTAGGCATAGAAAATAAAGTGCCAAGTAGTGCGTTTGAGTATTCTCTGCGAACCGACTCGGATCTCGGATCTGACGCCACGCCCACACTTCAAGCGTTTTATTATTTCGCTCGGTTGTTGGAGGAAAACATCGACCCCACCCGGAAAGCTTTTGTCGCGGTAGCATTGGCAGAGGACCAGGCGCTCCAAAATAAGTAGGCCATAGGCAGAGATACGGACGCAGTAAGGTATTGCAGTAATACGAGGGATTGAAATTGCCATTTAAACCACCAAAGCGGTCCAAGCACAATGAAAACAGTTCATGCTTCAAGTCACACTGGGCGCAGCCATCTTGAATTCGGCTAGGTCACCACTGTGCGTTTTAATATCCATCCGTCTCGGAGGTCCGAGGACGTTGCCTAGCGACATGCACAAACACGCCCCTTTTCCTCGGACGGCGATCTCGCCATCTCGGTTGAACTCAAGGCTAGATTCCACCGGAGGCGTACGCGCCGTGGGACGGCTGTGCCGCGGTCACCGCTGCTGATCGCTTCCACTCTAATCAATGAGACCATTTCCACCGGGCGCGCCGCGGAACGTTTCAGCAGCGTCCCAGGAGTGGCGTGCTGCGCCGCGGCGCTATCTTTCCGTCCAATTCTATTTTTGCCGCGAGCCGCTGCTAAACCGCGTCAATTTCGACAGAGCAGGTCGAGCCGGGCAGGAAGTGAAAAGTAAAAGCCATAGAGCATCTGGGGCCGTATTCACAAAGGATCTAGGGGCTAAAAGTAGGTCCTAACTGGCGAATTTAGGAGTAACTCCTAAAAATAATGGGCGTGTCACTCTTAAATTTAGGACTCCTAACTTTTTTCACTAAGAGCAATTCACAAAGTATTTTAGGACTAAAAGCAGCACCTAAGTCTAGGAGAGCTTAAAAGTCCTCAAGAGGACTCCTAACTCAGTAAGACCTATTCACAAAGAATCTTAAAATGCCTGCGAGACGAAATGTTAGGGTATTCAACTTATTGTGGAGTTAATGCGCGATGCAATAACATCCCCGACTAACAGGAATAATCCGATTAGTCCCGAAATAAAATGTTATAAAAATTATAAGTTATAAAAAAAAATATATAACTTATAAAAAATAAAAATAATTGCGCCATTAAAAGACGAGGACGTGTTCGTCAATAGGAAGAAAGTGCATTCCATCAACACGCAGGTTGTTTTTGATGCAAATTTTAACATAGCCTACTGGATGTTGTTGCAAAGTGGCCTGGATCTTCAGCTACCCATGATTCGCGCATTTTAATGGTGAGCGGTCTGAGGCAGCTTTTTGAGATGTACCAGTTGGGTGTCACTTGCTGGGTGACAGTGACTATCCATGCAAGACGTGGCTCTAGACACCCTACCTTAATCCACAACCGGGACCGGGAGCACAGTTAAAGTGTAACATGTAAGTGATTACGCAGATTACGCTTAGTCCTATGCGTAAAACACATCGTATTGGCTCTTTGCGAGCACACAAACATACACGAAATGTTGTGGAGAGAGGAATTGGGCAGATGAAACGTCGGTTTCATGTCCTCCATGGCGAAATACGCCTCACCCCAGAGAGGGCAAGCACAGTAATCACTGTATGTGCCATTCTACACAACCTTTGCAAGCGGAGGAACATTCCACAGCCAGACGATGATGATGATGATGATGATGACGGCCGTGTGGAACCGAGTGGACAGGCATTTAGGGATCACTTTGAAAACACATTTTAGGTAAACACCTTGGCACAAATCAGTCAACACTTGGGTAGTTCGTAACATTTATTTTCTTTTAGATTTTACGTATTTTTATTGTTTGCTTTCTCTCTCTCTTGAACGTGCAGGCTACAACGTCATTATCGTGGTCTGCACAAAATTGTCATCATGCGTGTATTCTGCTAACTGCACTATAACTACTTAATAGGAATTCATTTCTAGCCTAGGCTATTTCCTTGTTTTTCGGTGATTCAGTGGGCTCGTCTGAACAACCAATCACCGAACTGACCGCTTCTAAACTCGTGCACGAGAATTGACGTAATCCATAGCAACGGCGCGTCACTCTTAGTTCACTCTTTGTGATTTATCCTTAGTAAGAGTAGGTCTCAGCGGCTTTGTGAATAACTTTTAAGAAAAAACTCCTACGTAAAATGTTTTAGCGCGAGTTAGGAGCACTCCTAGCGGTAAGATAAAATGCTTTGTGAATACGGCCCCTGGTAAATTTTCAAAATAAAACACAATACTCAGCTCATGTAACTTCACATCAACATTATTACGTCATGACCGGTGGGTCTCAGAGGGTCGGCAACATGGACGACGAGAGACTCATTGTCGAAGTTCAGC
This sequence comes from Gadus chalcogrammus, assembly GCF_026213295.1. Lineage (NCBI taxonomy): Eukaryota > Metazoa > Chordata > Actinopteri > Gadiformes > Gadidae > Gadus > Gadus chalcogrammus. The sequence continues at coordinate 25,344,173 of NC_079415.1, read as the reverse complement.
AACATGAAGTCATTTATGTACCAAATCATCCTTTTTATAAGGAAAATGTCAGAAAGGACAAAGCGTGGCATTTAATTGCAATAGTTTTGGGAGTGGAAGGTGAGTACATTAGGTTTAGGATTATCGCGTGATCTCGTGTGAATACGGCTGGCTCGCAAGGCAGCGCTACGCTGCCGTTACGCGCCCGGTAGGAATGGACGCAGGGCAGAGGACGCAGCCGTTCCGCTGCGCAGCCGTCCCGCGGCGCGTACGCGTCCGGTGGAATCCCGGTGTCAGTGGTGACCGAGCGAAATTCCGAGACAGAATTCAAGATGGCTGCGCCCATTGTGACTTGAAGTATGAACTGTTCGAGTATTCTCTGCGAACCGACTCGGATCTCGGATCTAGGTGCGTTCGAGTATTCTCTGCGAACCGACTCGGATCTCGGATCTGATGCCATGTTGCTGAACTTCGACAATGAGTCTCTCGTCGTCCACGTTGCCGACCCTCTGAGACCCACCGGTCATGACGTAATAATGTTGATGTGAAGTTACATGAGCTGAGTATTGTGTTTTATTTTGAA